>NC_091124.1:49835000-50077500 GCF_040183065.1 Periplaneta americana
TTTTATCCAATTCAACGCATTTAACTGAAAATATATTGTAACACAATCTTTATTTCAGGATATTCTAGGGGATAATTCAGTATTCTTGTATCCAACACATCCAACTGCTGCCTACTATCACAATCAAGTATTCTTCAAGACTGCAGGCGTCATGTACACAATGCTATTCAATGTGCTAGGGCTGCCATCGACACATGTTCCTCTGGGACTCAACAAAGAAGGCATGCCAATAGGAATACAGGTATGCAAAATTAAATTAGGTACTGGTACATATCCAGTGGCGGCTGATTGACTGAGGCAAGTGAGGCCGGGCCTCAGTCACTTGGCTTAACTGAAATCAAATTTTGTGTTTTTATATAATGTACTAGCTGAAAGCACCCGGCGTTGCCCAGGTTTTCCTTCCTGCTTCTATTTTTAATGAAACTCGTTATTAAATTTTCGGAAATCTCGGAAACCTAACTATACACAACCAAAACGAATTGTCTTTACTAAGCTTTCCTCTCCCATAAAGATGAATCTTTACTTAACGTCACTTACATGAATTAATGAACTCCTTAGTCAAATGCCTGCCACGGTTAACTCAATTTAAAACAGTTGCAAATCAGGCACCGAAAAGAAAACATATCATGTGCCTGACGTTAAACCGTTATTTTAAATTTATTTATTTACTTGTTTTTATTTATTTATTCTGGTGTAGTTAAGGCCATTAGACCTTCTCTTCCACAGCGCCAGAAATACAAATAAAGTAATAGAAAAATCAAACTATAAACAAAGTAAAACCCAACGAAAATATAATTCCTTCTCCTCTTTCTGATCAGTTGCAGCATCGAATCAATATACAGTATACATATATAATTTAATTTATATTGGAAGATTTTTTTACCTCTTGACCGCTGTGCACCCACTTATATCATACCCAGTTCTTTTTTTTTTTTTTAATATAACTTGAAACTATATCTCATAAATTCAGAACATATTATATTTTTTCTAATTTTATACACAGAATACAGATATGATATAAACTCGCAATAAGTCATTTTTTAACATAAAGACTAATATTCTGAGAAACGCATAGGCCTACCGATATTTTAGAAATTAAGAGATTTTTATTTCCACAATGCTTAACATAATAAATTTGCAACGTGAACAACAATATTTTGAGAATTAATACAATGTTATTTTCAGTGGGCTTATGTACATTCACATACTACATTAGCAACATGACAAAAGTATCTTGAATTGCTTATTGATATGTGTAAAATAATTTTTTTTTTTTTTCCCCACTTCTTTGTATAAAATATAGTTGAGGATGTGAAAAACACGCAGTTTTTAAGTTAACGTCTGCAACTTTGAGCGACTGTCCTTGAGCTTCATTTTAATATGGCCATTACAAATGCTAGTGGCATTGAAACTGCAGTTGCTTAAAATTGAATGAGTATCCTAGCAATACATGGAATAAAAACATCTCCTTTTATTTTTGCAGTTAATATTGCCAATTTTATTACGTTTCGTATGAGTTTTTCACACCAATTCTTATTCGTGCATAATTTTGTGGGACAATATTTCGCAATTGCTTATTCATTATTAAGTAAATTATGTGGTAGCAATCCTTGCAGTTTCAAAGAATTCTAGAATTCAGTTGTATAAAACAGTCTGCTCACTACCTACAAAACGGCATCGAGGAATTCATAATACGGTCCTGGACTGCATGAATTATCTAGTTTTAGCCTTCGCGAACTGTAACAACAATGTAATTTAATTTCGTGTTAAAATTTCCAAGGCCTCGTGAAAGTCGATGTTGAATACAACAGACAATAATAAAAGAACAATTGACTGTAGAAGATTTTGTATTTTAATATTATACATGAAGATTTGATCTATTTATTTTAATTTTTTATAATTTTAATCAATTTAACTTCCATTTGCACAATTTTAATGTAGCCTATGTTCTTCTCCTGGTTATGAAGGTTAAATGTGCAAACTTTGGCACATATTGGTCAAAGCGTGTAGATTTGAATAGAGAACATACATACATACATACATACATACATACCCACATTCAATTTTATATATTAAGATTAGTTATTTGAATGAAGCATATATCGCTGTAGAAGCACTTGAAAACTTTGTGATGTATATAGATAGACCTGAGGCCAGGGTCGCTCGTGCCGGGTATGCCTTCTGCATTTCATGTCTTTTTGCGGGCTTTGAGTTTGCGGTTAAAAACGTTGTAGCTGAGGCACAATTCGTCTGGCCTCGTGGCCTGTCAGGTTTCACTCCTCCCATCCATGGACCGGCCTCAAGGGTAGAGTGGGGTGGGAATAGCAATGGTGACTTGTCTTCCTAAATAGACCATAAATAACAAAAATTCCAGCTCTTTGGCAGGCAGAGACCCACACTATTCTCTCCCGTTATGTCTTAGTTTATGACTTAAGCGAGGGTGTTGTACTATTGTACTTCGTAGTATAGTAGTGAATCTGGGCCAATGTTGTTGTGTATTTCGGGAAAATATAATCAGAAACAAATGCGAGTAATAATGCTGGTATAGTTAATTCATTGTTAGAGTGTCCTTTTTCGAGGAGAAATAATATTGCAAGAAAGGAAGTTTTAAATAAAGAGAGAGTCTACCGAGATACCTACGACTTCGCTGACAATTTTTCTGACAGATAATCTTAAAATACGAGCTTCTATTGCATCCTGGTATGGGCAACATAAATGGTTAAGTGGTAATGTGGTGCAAAACAAACTTCTCTGTTGGCCTTGTTTGTTGCTGTCAAAGGAAAAAAAAGAAAAAGAAAAGAAAGAAAGGGGAATTTCAACACATAATAGCCTATGGGTTGCTTCATCACACTGAAACAATCACTGAAACTCACAGCACAACTGCTTATTTGGTGAGTGAAATTATTATTTTTCATTAATAGTAATAATAATAGAATAATAATAATACATTAATAATGATATTAATAACATAATAACAATAATAATTAATATCATGAATAAACATTTCCTATCAGAGGCACTTAAACTAGTTGCATCTGGCCTCACCGAGGATTTCCATCACCGGCCGCTACTGTACATATCCTTTTTTTTTTTTTTTAATTAAAGGAAATGCATGACAGATGTCAAACTGCAAACATGCCCCCTCCCCAACAGTGGCAGGTACTTTACTTGTTGCATTTACCCAAGAATTCCCCTATAGGAATGATGCACCGTAACTGTAGTTCTATTTGCTGCCATACCATTGCCCTCAGTGCAAAATGTGAGGATCTAAGCACCAGGTTCTTCTTCTTCTTCGTTCTTCTTCCTGTTCCTGTTCCTGTTCTTGTTATTATTCCTTTAAAATTTAACTACTTTCTAAACAATGTAATTATAACAGAAAAAATTGTATTAGAATCCTTGGCATTTTACTCGACTCTAAATTATATTTCCATAACAATAGTCATTACATTTACAGTCATTCCTTAAGAATGCTAGAATTAATAAGGTCAATAACTTATTCTTTTTCTACACCAGACTCCCTCTTAATATTATACTATTCATTAGTGAGATCAGAACTTGAAATTGCATCTGTAGTTTGGAATTCTCTAACAACAACTGATTCGGCAAAATTAGAAAATATCCAAAGAAAATTTGTTGTTGTTGTTTTCTAATGCCAGGCGCTTGACAATAAAGTCATTTGACCTCTTGCACTCCAATATTTTTCAAAGATATTATCATGACCAGCCACTGAAGCACAGATTTTGAGGTGTTCCGAATCCATTTCTTGGTTTGAGTTGCACAATGGGCAGTTAGGGGACTGATATATTCCAATTTTATGCAGGTGTTTGGCCAAACAATCATGGCCTGTTGCCAATCTAAATGCAGCTACAGACGATTTTCGTGGTAAATCGGGAATTAACTGTGGATTTTGATGCAGAGAGTTCCATTTTTTCCCTTAGGATTGAGTTATCAAATTTTGTTTGTTGAAGTCTAAGTATGTAGATTTAATAAATCTCTTCACAGAGTAATACGTAGATTTAGTAACAGGTCTGAAAGTAGCAGTGCTGCCCTTCTTTGCTAAAGCATCCGCATTCTCGTTTCCCAGGATTCCACAATGGGATGGTATCCATTGGAATACAATTCTTTTATTGAGTGATATTAATTGAGAGAGCATTTTAGTTATTTCTGCTGTTTGAGATGAAGGTGTGTGTTTAGAGACGATTGATAGAATAGCTGCTTTGGAGTCTGACAATATAACTGCATTCCTAAACTTATTGATGTGGCATAGAAGATTCCTGAGACATTCACTTATTGCAATGATTTCACCATCAAAACTTGTTGTTCCATATCCAAGAGATCTATAAAGTGAGAAGAGACAGCACGTAACACCTGCACCGGCACCTTGTTCTCTGGAGATCAAGGATCCGTCGGTGTATAAATGAAGCCAGTTTTGTGGAGGGTACCTAATATTAATTGTCTCTAAAGACAATTGTTTCAGTATTTCAGTGTTTACTTCTGATTTCAGTATTACAGAAAATTTATATCCTTATGTGCATGTAGATTTTTACCTACATCCTCTGATTTTAACTATGAGGTATTGAGTGAGTACTTTATATGTCTAAAAGCGTTTATGCTAGACGAATGAACTGGATTGCATATTCTTCTGTAAGGTCATCAAGGGTGACATCTGTGAATCTGATCATTTTAATCTTTATTAATATTATATCTGTATTTAACCTTTAACTATATTTATAATTTTAATCTCTATTAATATTATATCTGTATTTAAGCTTTAATAACATTTATTTTATTTGTTTTTATTGTATTAATATGCTAGACTATAATTGGCCAACAGCTGTTGACCAGCCACAAGTATCAATAAATGAATAAATAAATCATTTAATAATAATAATAATTCAGTTAGCTGGGAGGTCGGAGTGAAAAAGACCTTTCGGAAGCCGAGACGTAGATGGAAGGATAATATAAAAATGGATTTGAGGGAGGTGGGATATGATGGTAGAGATTGAATTAATCTTGCTCAGGATAGGGACCAGTGGCGGGCTCTTGCGAGGGCAGCAATGAACAGGGTTCCTTAAAAGCCATTTGTAAGTACTGTAATAACAACAACAACAACAACAACAACAACAACAATAATAATAATAATAATAATAATAATAATAATAAAGCAATGCTAGAATGGCCATAGAGAAACAGACTTACTCTGTTGAAAACTACCAGCTAACATAGTCTTTGTCCACCACAAATTTCACTTAGACAAACTGGGATTCGAACCTGGATTAACAATATGGAAAGCCAATGCTCTAGCCCAGTGGTCATCAGAAATCGCTGAAATGGGTAATGGGTAAGGAGTGTATCGCAATATGCACCATCGTGCAGAAGGGAGAAGTAGAAAGCATATCAGCCATTAGCCACGGATGCATGCGCGGGTAAGAGACACTAGCTCGAGGGTGCATTGTGCTGATAACACTGCTCTAGCTATTTGGCTAACCATGTGTACCTTCTGCACATGTGTAAAGTGCTGTTGTTATTGCTCAGTTTGCCTGACAGTAAGCTTCAGCTCTCTCTTCTTCTACACTCATTACAACCTGGCAAACTGTTACTGAGCCCTATGGAGCACAGTCACTTTTAAAATATTATCTCCTGCTACTACTGGGTGTTCAGTTCAAAGTGTGTCATGGCTCACTGTATGTCGTCATGTGGCTAGCCAATGAGCCTAGAGTATTCAATCTTCCTACACTTCCGCAGAGGCATATTACCTATGTGCCAGAGAAGTTGCCTAGCAAGTACGGCATTCATTCTGATGAGTACTTACCGATACGTACGGTAATGCCGGTAGTGGCAGGAATGTGAACTGTTTGGAAACACATACTGAGAGGAGTTTTTTTGTTACTGTCGGGATATGGGGAGAGAGTTAAGACGATTACTTACATATTTGTTGACATTAACTTGGACGGTCAACATGGACACGGAGCATTTGATTTGTCTTGTGGAATGTTGCCGTACGCAATCGATGATAATAAATAAGGCCCATTCACAATGAAAATTAAACATAACTGTAACACAAATACAGAAGTTTGCGGCCAGGTTATCAAATGAGATCATTCACAATGATTCACATAAACACTGACATTAACATTGCCGTTAGATGTTACTATGAAAGTTTGTAAACTCCAAACTTTCATGCTTATGCTTACGTGATTTGCAAACAGCACACAATCATGGAGCACTGATGTATACGACAGAATAATGAGGAAATGGCGTCGTTGTTATGTCTCCATGGTTACCAAGTATCTTAGCGGTTATGTTTATGTTTCCATCGTGAATGTTCTTGATTTTACCGTTACGTTTACATTTTTAATTCAATGCTTACGTTATGTGTAATTTTCATTGTGAATGAGCCTATACCCTGCGTACGACTTGCCCCCGCAAAACACAGTTCGAAAGAGGTTATGGTAGCACACAGACTGTACCGACCGCCATCTGTTGCTACGACTTTCAAATTATACCGTACATGTTCTCAACTTCAGATTGAACGCCTTGATTAATAGACAACTTCTCCGACATAAAAGCTGAAACTCGCTTCAAATCGTTGACTCACAACAGTGACGTCATGACACACTTTGAAATGAACACCCAATAGAATTTCTTCCCCCTCTACCGCTTTCTGCAATCTATTCGCAACACTCCCCCCTTCCTCTCAAAATGATGAAAACCCTAAACATGAATCTTCATTATTTTGTTTGACGAACATTAAAGGATCTTACTGCCTAACCTTGTACAAGTTCTTGTAGTATGCAGGAGTGAAAGTAGCTGTAGCTGGACAAAGATGCCTTTACTTGAGTGGGAGAAAAACGGAAGCGGAGAAGGAAACTTTGATTATATCCCTCGATATCTCTCTCTGATGGGCGGACAGTAGATCTAGTAATAAAATAAAAATGTTTAATGTGGAATATTTAAGTGGGCATCCAGGGAAAATGTCCATTATCATATCTGTAATACTCTACAACACATCTTGCTTCTTAGCAAATCACAACATATTATTGAAAAAAATAAACGAAGATTTTAATATTACATTCAAAATATACTAACAGATGTACAGTGTGGCCCGCCGAAGTGGTGTACAACTAGAAAATCTATCCACAATATGCGGAACCCGAATCATGTAAAGTGAACTGGGTAGGCATTGGATACATACATATTACTAACGGCTTGAGCAACAAATGCTGCATTTATTTTCTTGCACTGATTACAATATTCATTAAAACTTCAAGTTCTTAAAATTTAAATTTAAATAATGGTTTATTTAATGACGTTTGCAACTGCAGAGGTTATCTCAGCATCCCTGGTGTGCTGGAATTTTGTCACGCAAGAGTTCTTTTACATGCCAGTAAATCTACTGACATGAGCCTGTCGCACTTAAACACACTTAAATGCCATCTACCCGGGTGGGATAGAACCCGCAACCTTGAACATAGAAGGCCAGTGCTATACCGACTATGCTATCCAGGGTTCAAGTTCTTTAGTTTACGATTATGTTAAGATGATTCTCATCAAACTGTGATCTACGACTATTTGAAATCGCACAATCACCAACCACTTAAACATTCCACGCAATTATAGGGATTCTACGACTCCCCTGCTATCTTTTCTCCTAATTTATATTTTAATCACGTTCAGTGCTGCCAGCCTGTGATAATCATCTCATTTTGAACGATAATATTGTCCATGAAACATGTAACTGTGTTGGCCTACATATTGCACTGTATACCAGTACCATAGTTAATCTTAATCATGCTAACCTTGAATAGGTAAGTCTTTATTTTGCACATGTATCACAAACTTGGGTCCCACGCCGTGGCGTCGCGGTCTAAGGCATCCTGCCTAGGACTCGCGTTACGGAATGCGCGCTGGTTCGATTCCTCATGGGGGAAGAAATTTTCTCATGAAATTTCGGCCAGTGTATGGGACCGGTGCCCACCCAGCATCGTGATGCACTTGGGGAGCTACGATAGGTAGCGAAATCCGGTTGTGAATACCAGCTATAACGGCTGGGGGGGATCATCGTGCTAACCACACGATACCTCCATTCTGGTTCGATGATCGTCCACCTCTGCTTCGGCATGTGGGCGTGAGGCCAGCAGCCGGCTGGTCGGTCTAGGCCCTTCACGGGCTGTAGCGCCACGGATTATTATTATTATCACAAACTTGTCACATGATTTTCTGCTCTATACTTTTCACGTTGCAAGGGGAAAACCCCTTTAAACTTTTCGACTACAGGAAATGCTACACACATTACTAATCAGTTGTTGTTAAGCCATTTTTCAATAATGTGCTACTTGTCTACACATCCAGAGTTTGCCAAATGACAGTGAAGTTGTTGAATATTTTTGATCTTAATGAATGGATGAATTCATTCATTCATTTACCGAGTAAATACAGAGCTAAAATAATAAATTGAATTTGTGTGCTTAGCTATTCATTTCAGACAATTTTTACTTTCCAGGTGGTAGCAGCCCCACATCAAGATCGATTGTGCCTTGCAGTTGCAGAAGCTCTAGAAAAAGATTTCGGTGGGTGGATACCTCCACCAGCCATGTCCACACAGACTACATTTTAGGTTGTTTTTAGTGCAATAAAAATATATTATAGCCAGTATTCATTTTGTAGGACACGTTTGTTTTCTCGTTACCATACATTATTAAGCACAAGATAAGAAGTTACCATTTATTAGTGAACAGAAGACGAAAAATTAACATTTGACTGACAAATAATAGGAAATATGTAGATTTCCATGTAATTAAAAGAGGCGCAGTATTTTGTTACACAGAAATATGATTACGTATAAATCTATGGTGCGCGGTAAAAAGAGCATAAGTCAGAAATTGATGGTTTTGAGTTACGACCTCCATGTGAATACAAAAAAATTTACTTCTTCAGATGATCTAAAGGGCATATGTCTATCATCTTCCATATTGATGTAGAGCATCAGAATTCCAGCCCATCATAATGAGGTTCATCCTGATTTCAAACTTTGCTCTTATTCTACTGAGAACTTGGAGTTTATGAACTATGTCTTTTACCGCATATCATAGATATAATGCAAACTTTCAGAACTCAGAATGTATTATTTTATCTGTATTAGTAAGAGCATAAATGTAATTTTTAGTGATTAATGAATATTTAAATTTAAATTGACAGTCGTTTAAAAATGTGTATTGATTAAAATATTCCCACTATCTGGTCTTCAATTTTATTATTTTCCTTAAATTGATACCAGTAATAATTGTACAGAGTGATTCATATAGAACCGAACCCTACAATAAATTGTGTTCATTCATCCATAGTGTTTGTTCAAGGGCAGGTCTCTCACTGCAATCCCAGCATTCTTCATTCTTTCCTATTTTCCTCCTTTCTCATGCATCTTAATGTTATCTATCACCCGATATCTTCTCCTGCCCTGAACTTTTTTCCAGTTCACCATTCCTTCAAGTTTACCCTTCAGTTTGCAGTTTCTTCTTAGCCAGAGGCCCAATTAATTTCTTTTTCTCTTCCTGACCAGTTTCAGCATTATTCTTTCTTCACCCACTCTTTCTAGCACAGCTGCATTTCTTATTCTGTCTGTCCATTACACACGCTCCATCCTTCTCCATATCCACATTTCAAATTCTTCTAGTCGTTTCTCATCACTTCATCGTGATGTCCATATTTCTGTCCCATACAATGCCACATTTCACACAAAGTCCTTCACTAGTATCTTCCTTACTTCTTTTTCCAGAGCTCCACGCAGAATATGCACTTCTTTTCCTATTAAAAGCTCCCTTTGCCATTGCTATCCTCTTTTCGACTTTCTAGCAGCAACTCATGTTATTACTTATAGCACACTCCAAGTATATCATGCATATGTGTGTAAAATTTCATTACTCTGGATGTAGCTATTTAGGAGATACCTTATTTCTAGTAAGTTAAAATGTAAAGATTCTGCTTTGCAGTAAAATTTCTTTAAAGTTTATCATATGCATTCTGAATACAATAAACACCACTTGGGTTAAAATGAATATTTAACTTAGAATAAAAATATCGCAATGAAATCTTCAACACAATATTCTTCAAGGAACAGTTGATTTGTTGGCATCAAATTTAAAATTGAAGAAAATGTCCAAAATTGGCTGAAGCTTAGTAGCGCATCCCTTAAAATGTATATTTGTAATAAGAAAGTTCTATTTTCAGAGCAATGATTTTCACCAGTTATGGTTATAAAAATGTTTGTATGAGTCTCCATAACCTTCAATCATTTCCTTGTCACAACTAAAACTCTAGAATAGGAAGTTTTCAGCCCAAAATTTCGTTTCATTCATACATATGAAAAATACCTTTTCTCACATACACGTGAAGTACCTACGTAATCACAGTATTCACGAATTCATGGAAAAATAAAATAAAACAGATCCGGGTAAGGTGGGTGCTCCTGCTATGGCCATGTTCTTGATATGGCCTCCCCCCTATTGTGAGTTAGTTAACAAAAAAATCCGCTAAATTGCAGCAGCATCCAGTGAAAGGGCATCCTGGTATGTCACTTGATCGTTTTCCATCCAGTCAGGTTGAGCAATATGGCGTCAGTTGCCTGTTTTGTGGTTTTCATGTGACCTCTTCTTATTTTTCTCTGGTAAGTCTCCTTTGTTTTATGCATGTTTTTCAAAATTCTTGTTTCATGAAAACCATAGTACTCCATTCAGTTTTTAATGTTCTGCTGATTGGTGTTGTCGTGGATGGCGTATCTTTTACGAGTTGTTCATAATCAAACGATTTTCGTGAAAGCTTACCTGCTCCTGATATGGCCATATCAAACGCACCATGGCCATATCAAGTTCATTTCACTTTTATTTTTTCACCTGACAAATTTACATGCCTTATAGCTGGGATTACGCAAAAATTTTGTATTTTAAGAAAAACAACTTAATTTTTTATGGAAAAACCTGTTTTGACTACACTTTTGAATTATAAAAAAGATTATTAAATGTCATGTTAATTCATTTTACACCAAAATTATTTAATTTTAGCACAACTGCGCTATTAAACTGAAAACAATCACGATTTGTAGAACATGGAACAAGGGTGGCCATATCGTGCGCACATGTTCCTGATATGGCCACTAGGTAGACTTTTGGAATTTGAGACTTTTTGGACAATTAAAGCTATTTTTATGGGGGAAGGAAATTGTTTTAAGAAAGTCCATTAGACTGAGAACGAGTAAGAAAAAAGTGATTTACATTTTTTTTTTCAAAATAGAGGCTAGAAAAATTTTCAAACCTTAGCATGGCCATATCAGGGACACCTACCTTATAATAGTTTAATATTAAACAATAAAACAACGTATTCATCACCTTCAATTCTGTGCAAGTTTTATTGTAATACATCTTTTCAATACTTCATAAGTAACATATGCAAATTCTCTCAAAACTCTTTCCAATAATTAATATTAAAGCTTTGATTAGCTTATTACAAAATTACATCTTCTTTTTTCTACACAACAATGCATTAGGAGCTTAATATCTGTACATCTATTTCACGATTTATTGGAAATTAAGTATTTTTTATGAAATATATAATGCTTGTGCATCTCTT
The DNA here is from genome assembly GCF_040183065.1 of Periplaneta americana. NCBI lineage: Eukaryota > Metazoa > Arthropoda > Insecta > Blattodea > Blattidae > Periplaneta > Periplaneta americana. Next base: position 49,846,623 of record NC_091124.1, read on the forward strand.
TACTTCATTAATTCAGGAAAGTGAACTATATATCTGTAATTAATAGAGTGTTTTTATTATTATTTCTTAACAGTTCTCAAGTGTTTACTCACAGAGTTCATGAAGAGAATAGTACATCTTCTACAATTCAACAAACACTATACTTTTATCAGTTACACTCGTTTCTTTTTTTAACATATTGATAACATCCACGTAATTTTAATACGAGCATGGTAATAAAGAATACTGATGATAATTAAGCTATGTGTCTGTTCTTACTTTTTCCTATTTGCTATAATGATCCAGTCTTCGAAAGACGATACATCCTGACTTTTGAAGCAACTCGAATAAAATAAGGCACAATGTAAAATAATTTCGCAATTAATAACAAGACTTATACACTAAATCTAATTCCCCAAAAAGCTTAATAAAACAACTCAACTCTACATACGAATTTTTAATTCGGAAGTGTTTCAAGACGAATGTCCAGTGCAGCAAAAACGAAAAACATCTTTTAGGTATCTAGTAATCAGTCAGATTAAGCTATCTGCCTGTTGTAACCATTATTTACTACAAATACTGTATTGTGTTTACACTTCTCAAACACTTATGGACTTGTAATCATATACTGAAAACTTCAGCTTTTCTATAAAGTCAGTAAATATGCTACAGAAAGTACCAGTACTGAGTTTTGTTTTTATTTTCAAAGAAATCCGTAAACTTATCTATTATTATAAGCAAGTTTCATCTAATATTTATTTTTCATTGTTCCAGATATTAAAATATCTCATTTTGAATTAAACAAATAGCAACCTGTTTTCACCTTCAATTGCCATTATTTAGAACAGATGACAGTGTAAATAAATAGAAATACATGTATGGGAAGGCCCAAAAAGCATCAGATTCTTATTAAATAAGATATCCAACTGCCAGAAACAGATGAATGTATTGAATTAAACGATTTACTGGACATATAAATAAGGGAAAACAGTAACTCTTAAGAATTTGTTGACACAGTAGAAATAAAAGGCATGTATGTATGAAAATTCAAATTGGAAATACTGTATATATGTATATTCAGGTGTCTGATAGCTTATTTTAAGGACGCCAGGATTTAATCTAGATTTAAAATCTAAATGTAACAACATAATACGAATTTATCATTAATAGACTTACTCATCTGAATGACCTTGAAGATCACGTGACTTATTTCTAATTTTTCTCCTTTTATTTATTGTGATATTTTGAAGGGAAAACTAAGAGAACTAATGAGTTGAAAAATTCAAGAATTAACTGAAGTCAACTTTAACTGTACGTACAGTATGTATGAAAATTCAAATTGGAAATACTGTATAATACATTCAGGTGTCTGATAGCTTATTTTAAGGATGCCAGGATTTAATCTAGATTTAAAATCTAAATGTAACAACATAATACGAATTTATCATTAATAGACTTACTCATCTGAATGACCTTGAAGATCACGTGACATTCCTAATTTTTCTCCTTTTATTTATTGTGATATTTTGAAGGGAAAACTAGGAGAACTAATGAGTTGAAAAATTCAAGAATTAACTGAAGTCAACTTTAACTGTACGTACAGTATGTATGAAAATTCAAATTGGAAATACTGTATATACATTCAGGTGTCTGATAGTATATTTTAAGGACGCCAGGATTTAATCTAGATTTAAAATCTAAATGTAACAACATAATACGAATTTATCATTAATAGACTTACTCATCTGAATGACCTTGAAGATCACGTGACTTATTCCTAATTTTTCTCCTTTTATTTATTGTGATATTTTGAAGGGAAGACTAGGAGAACTAATGAGTTGAAAAAATTCAAGAATTAACTGAAGTCATATTGCAGGATGTAATAAAAACTCTATATATTTGCATGTAATCCCCCAGGCAGTGAAAAATATTATAAATCTTTATCAATTTCATCCAATATCAAATTTTTTTTTGTTTCATACTTACAATTCACTAGTATTATGTATGATATAAAGGTACATTTTTTTATCTGCTAATTTTTATGATAGTAAATTTGAACACACAGCTTACTGACTTTATATTTCTAAGACAGTGCAAAAGAGCGTCTTTGTAACCTACAACAAACCAGCTTAATTTTCATTTAAGATTACTTTCAAGAATTCCAAGCATGTTTTATATATATGAGCATGCATGACTAGCCTTGCTTGGAAAAATGTGTATTAAAATATTTATAACAAAATATGTCATAAAATAATCGGATACAGAAGTTAATCTTATAAGTTATAATTATAGTTCATAATATTTTTCTTTTCAATAAATTAATCTAAATAGGTCATATGATCATCATATTTTACACTTAACTCGTGGAACTGCCAAGTATTTGACAATTATTAGTTTACTGAATGGTCTTCGTCATATGCCTGCAATACTAAAGTTTCATTTCACTTTAGAAATCTATACAAATATTTAAGAAATTAATTTCATACCTCACGTCCTCATAAACAGCACTTTATGTCCGAGTAAGAATAATCAGTTTGTCATTTGCATTTCCTCTCAGAATAAAATACAAGGAACTATGTGTGCCTTCATTCTTTTCTCTGAACCATATCCAACAGCTTTTATCCTAAATTATGGAGACACCTCTCCATTATCCAAGCATTTTTCTACGTTAAAACTAGCCCCACTAATTTTGTCACCTATTTCTTACGGTTAGCCGGTGGTACATATTCCTTTCCTCCATGTTTTTCCCATTCTCTGTTGAATTCGTGCTCAAGAATTTCAGCACCTCTTTTCCTGGTTAGTCCTGTCTCATCAAGACTAAGTTCGCACATCTGCATATCATCAACACCTGCAAGAAACAAATGCAAATTTAATTCTGTAAGAAGAAAGTAGATGCACTTACGTAAGTGGCTAAAAAGTTTACTTTTCATTATGGAGGTCTTAGTTCAAATCTCTATGTGTCTAACAGCAATTTGTGATTAACAAAGTTAAGAGAAATTATTATTTGACCTAATTTTATTTTAATGTTAATATCCTATTATGTATTCTATTATATGTACAGTTTGATCCGTTTGAGAAGACATAAAATAAAATGATTATAACATTAATAATGGGGGTGCTGTAGAATTCATTTCAGTTCCAATGTGATACTGAAGCACAGGAGTTTTGTATCATCATTGTTACCGCATAAGAAACAAAAGAAGAATAAACAAAATGCCATTTACTGCACAATGAGCAAAATGTGTCTTGTGGTTTGCTAAATTTGAAAGTGTAACGTCTGTTCAATGGTAGTTTCAACAAGAGTATTGTGTTCAGAGGGCTCCAAATTACAAGTCGATAATGTCATGGTTTCACATGTTTGAAGAAACTGGATCCGTTAATATGTCACATACTGGTGGCTGTAAGTGTGTTCATGGAACCGTAGTTGCTGTCAGCGCTGCTATGAGAGCAAGTCCCAAGAAAAGTCTCAGACGGTTGTCTGCAGAGATTGCTATGTCATACACAACACGTCAATGTATCATTAGAAAATACCTAAAACTCTAATCCTACCTACAGGATGGTGCAAAGTGATGGTGCAACGTGATTATCTGGGCGATATATTTGATAAAAACTGGTGTGGTCAAGGAAGGCCAATTCCCCAGACCTGACACCACCCAATTTCTTTCTCTGGAGTTTCATGAAGAATGATGTGTGTGCACAGTGACTCAGGAATATTCATGATTTCAGAGCAAAGATTTTCTCAGCTTTTGAGAAAGTTACCCCAGCGAATAGAGATTACAAAGAATGGACACTCAGTGAATTTTCCTCTGTTTTGTTTCTCTGTGCACCAGCATTTAGTTCCACTTTCAAGCGCTAGAGGCTAGTGTAATCGAGCACACACTAAGATAATAATTGAGTATAGAGTTGAGACACAGGATCCAAACATCGCCTACATTACTGCATAATCCAGTAACGCCTTGGTTCAAATAAATTCAAGTTAACAGCTTTTCCTTATTTCTTAGAGACAAACTAGTTGTAATAATAATTTTTTTATATTTTATATATAAAAAATTATTTTACAAAATAATATAATACATTATAAAATTATGTATCAAATTCGTTTAATATATGTATACAATATTCTATTAGATATGTATATGGTTTTACTTCTCATAGGAGTTTTGTTTTTCCATTTTCAGTGCTATCAAACCATTACATATTTCAATTGTTGTTGGGGTCAACGTCTCAACTCTCATTATAAAGGAACTCTAGAGTCTAGACATTACAAATAATGACGGATTTATTATTTCATCGGTCCAATTTATTTTATTTGAGTACATACTGTACCTAGATGTATTAATTGTATGTGTTATATTTCCGCTGTATCGACTGCTAGCTGGTGTGATGTCCATGCCAACTCCGGGGAGAAAGCAGAATCTCACGCTCAAACTGGTTTGAAGATCATTGAAATCAGTTCTGCTACATCAAAGGTACCGATGCAAAGTGTCCATACTGTATAATTATCTATCTGCTGGTTACCCCTGAGATGTTAGACCACACATGGGAGGAATTATCCTCAAGATATGAACTGTGCCGTGTTCGCAATGGTGGGCACTTTGAAGTCTAATTTGCACTAAACTCCCATTCTTCTAGAATGCATGTACATATTATTTAACAATAAATAGGAACAGTTCTCATTTTATCACGTTTTTATTTTATGTCTGTCCAAATGGATACCATGCACCAGTCCCCCCCTAGCACTTATATCTTAAAGTTTTATCCATATCCTGCTCACCATGCCTACACCTCAGGATTAGGTTGCATGCCTATTGTGGCTAGCCAAGTTAAAATATGTTTTAGAACGCAACCTGGACGAGAACCTCCAACATGAAAAACATCTGGAGTTTTTTTTTCTCCAGAAATGTATATTTATTTAAGTACCAGGTCGCAAAATGGACCCACGCCTTTTACAAGATGTATGTAAGATAGTACATGATTCAGTATAAAAAATACAATTTACATTCAAACACTTTCACCGAGAGTGAAGTTTTTTACAAGAAATCACTCATTCATTAAACACGAGAAATTACTAAACTATTGAGCAATGGATTTGGATGTGTTCTTAGAGATTTTATAAATTTGGTTCTGGCATTTTGAATAAAATCACTAAATAACATTACATTTAGTGACTCGTATAGTTGAGAGTTACTGATATCATAGTCTGCTCCTGTGATTGTCCTACAACATTTGGTTCTGGGACAACAGATTGAGTACTTCAAGAAGCTTTTTTAATACCTTTTTTGGACACCATATACTACGTACGGTAGTTTTAGTTAGTGATAGATAACAAGGACCCACCAGCTAAAAGCAGAATGGCCGGTTTGTCAGGATGCAGCTCCATCTGCCGAGCCACATACTGGCCATCAAAGTGAGCATACCACCAGCCTCGTTTGTTCCCTGCACCCAATTCATTCCCTGCTGTTGGGTTGTTTGACACAGATGGACGAATGAATGGAATGCGGAAATAACGCTGTGAACTTGTGTTTATTGGTGTCCTGACTGTTGCACGTGGAACTTTACTAGCTGAAATTAAAACATTTTGCGTCATAAATGGGTCTATAATACATTTTTGGTAAACAATGAAGAGTTGACTCTCATTGAAATACAGATCATATAAAAACCATTGCATGTCGAAAATCACATTTGAAATAATTTTAGTACGCATATATTTATGACATATTCCTAAGTGATTACAGTGTTAAAAGTGTGTAATCAAGATGTATAATTTTAGTATCTTAATAATTTTAGCAGACATTTAAAGCTGAGTTATTGCAGAAATATGATCAAGTCTCTTAAGAAAACCAGTAACAGCTTAAAATACATTATAAAAAAACAGTGATAATAGACGCAGAAAATAATATAAATAAACAAAATATAAGAACCTGCAACATGGAAACATCTTGTATGATGGTTTAATTATTTTAAGTGCCGGTACCAGTATGCACTTAATTATAAATGGCTTTTAGGGAACCCAGAGGTCCATTGCCGCCCTCACATAAGCCCTTCATTGGTTCCTATCCTAAGCAAGATTAATTCAGTCCCTACCATCATACCCTACGTCACTCAAATCCATTTTAATATTATAGCCATCTACGTCTTGGCTTACCCAAAAGTCCTTTTCCCCTCAGGTCTTCCAACTAACACTCTATACGCATTTCTGGATTCACCCGTACATGCTACATGCCCTGCCCATCTCAAATGTCTGGATTTAATGTTCCTAATTATGTTAGGTGAAGAATGCAATGCATACAGTTCTGCATTGTGTAATTTTCTCCATTCTCCTGTTACTTTATCCCTCTTAGCTCCAAATATTTTAAGCATCTTATTCTCGAACACCCTTACCTCTGTTCCTCTCTCAAAGTGAGAGTCCAAGTTTCACAACCATACAGAACAACCGGTAATATAACTGTTTTATAAATTCTAACTTTCAGTTTTTTCAGACTACATAACAGAATCGAATAATAGCAGGAATTTCGCATGTTTATTATTTTTTTTTTTTAGGAGGTTATTTTACGACGCTTTATCAACATCTTAGGTTATTTAGCGTCTGAATGAGGTGAAGGTGATAATGCCGGTGAAATGAGTCCGGGGTCCAACACCGAAAGTTACCCAGCATTTGCTCATATTGGGTTAAGGGAAAACCCCGGAAAAAACCTCAACCAGGTAACTTGCCCCAACCGGGAATCGAACCCGGGCCACCTGGTTTCGCGGCTAGATGCGCTAACCGTTACTCCACAGGTGTGGACCGCATGTTTATTCTGCGTTTAATTTCTTCCCTAGTGTCATTTGTATTTGTACTGGTACCTATGTAATAGATTTTAAATCTCTAGAAAGAGAACAATTTGTACTGTACGATAATTATTTTATAAAAAAAGACACCAGTAATTCTTGTGTGTTCACGATAATTTCTTGCAAACAGGATGGCAACACTGAATTGTTTGTTGTTTCTATGTAGAAAGATTGGCTTGCAGTGAAAAAAAAAAAAAAACTGCAGCTACCGCAAATTTATTTCTTACATAAAGGAGATCTGAATGTGATACTTCACCCGAAGATACTATAAAGGAAAGAACCTTACAATATGAAAAGGCATGGACGGAATAATGAACATATTGTTACCGTATGTGTAAATTTTGTAAGTGTCAGGTGGCGTGAGAAAGAAAAACAACATTTCTGTACACAATAAAGAGAAGTTGTTGCGAGTATTACTAGGGATGACCTTGACCAAATCTGACTTTGCCAAGTCTGTATTACAGTCAATTTGGATGCCATATGCTAAAGCTGACTAAACTTTGGTTTTCAACATATCCTACAAGCTTTAATGTTAATAAATTGCGTTTTCTATCTATTTTAATGGTAATTATAAGCCATGTTAATACTATCTTCTGACGTCCCACCCTCTTTGAAGTAAATCAATTTTCACATTTCAAGGTACAGCTTTCCATACTTTCAAGCTACTGAAAAATTCCAGTCACTAAATATAAATAACCGAACTATGGAAATAGAGGGATAAACTTGCTTTTAAATGTATTCATATTGTGACAGTGATGAAAGGAGTAATCCAAGACAACTACTTGTATACATTATTTAATACATACCAGCATCCATTACTGAGCGAGGAGCTCGTTCATTTTCATCCATTGTTGTTTTCCTTTTGTTCTTAGCTTTCCATGCATGATAAACCTTCAGTCGACGATGGAATTCAACTCTGCATGCCTGCATCAAACAAAATGAAAATAGGAAAAACGTAATATTGAACTTCTCAGTAATAACTAAGTAAACTATTTTAAAGTAAAATAATATGAAATTATGATAATATAGGGCTTTTTAAAAGTAAGGCCCAGTTCCCACGGTGTTTGTTTTGTTGCTTGTTTCCTTGTTGGCCAGCAAGCTTGGTGCTCTGATGGGTACGCTGATGGCTCCCATGTTTGCTACTATGCTGGTTACTGTTCACATGCAGCTGGCTCTTTTCACAGTTCAAATTGGAATCTGCTGTCTCATCTGTTGCCAACACTCATAACCAAAAAGAAACTAAACCGTGAGTCCTACATTAACAATAGTAAATGTCGTAATAAGGTAATTAAACCAGCTGAAGTCCGATATTTACTTGCTGTTTCTTAGAAACCAAGGAATATAGGAGAAAAAAAAACAAATTTAGTTGGAAAACAACGAACATGGCGACATGGTTTCAGTGGTGATAATGTATCATCTTTGATTCCAGCCTGCAAGCCAGCACGAAAAATAGCAAGCAACCTAATCTCGAAATCCAGCAAGCTAGCCACCAAAGTAGCCATCAGAGTGCATTATTTCCAGCAAGCAAGCACATAGAGCAGCCATCAGCGCTGCCAGCTTGGAATCAATCACAAGACAAGCACCATGGGAACCGGGCTTAAGAGGTAACTTTAATTGTTTATATTTTCTTCATTTTCTAGACGATTTTAAAAATATTAGTACTGACTTATTACATAAGAAGTGGGATTTTTCGTCACCATGACAACAGATGTGTTTGTTTCTAATTGTTCTGGTGGTCGTGTTATCAGTAAGCACTCTTCTGTAACTTGGCCTGCAAGATCACCAGATATTAACCCAGCAAATTATTGAGAATGCTGACCCGAATACAGGAATGTGAAGGGTCAGCAGGACCAAAAGGTTGAGTGACAATAAATCATATCATTATGTCATATTTCGAAGGATGGTCATTCCCAGTTTTAATATATCAAACTGGGGAATAACCAGACCTTCGAAATATAAACATAAATCTCTATATTATAGGGATTCATGTGCTTTTAAAATGTAATATATTTGAAATTCAGTTCATTTTTATTTGAATACATATAAGGACTATCGCGAAAACACAATTTTTTAATTCGAAATCACAAAATAGTCATTATTATGTTCTGTACACATGGAACTGCACAGGTGATCATCATATTGTGAGTCATGGCAGTCAAGCCTGGGATTTGGGAATGTTCACAAGGATAACCTTGAGCTGAGCATGAGTGTTCGGGGATTCACATTCTTCACAATCTATATTCATAATCGATTAAGAGCCTTATCTCCATTCTGAATGCTGTAACGTCTTCAAACTCCCTCCCCCCTCAACTTGCTAGACACTTGAACTGATAATTCTTAATATGTAACCGGCAAAGTTCACTTATGCTGCTACACTTCTCGAAAACATCTTCACATTCTGTAATCTTATCAACAAATGCAAACATATTTACCATAAATATAGAACCGATTAAAGTTAAGGACTCATGATAATAACAAAAATATTTTTCAAGTATTTTGTATAGGCAATTGGCTACATCACAATAATCAGACTTTAATGATCTGTCAGATGACGTAATATTTTTTATTGCTATAATAAATTAAAACCATACATTTTTTCAATTTTTTTAATTAGCCACAGAAGCATGCATCAGTAGTTCGCGGAATTTTTGTACCGTACAAGAAAGAATTAATGTTTCATGGTGATCACCTGATTACTTTCACGTGTTAATATTGAACGAAGTTTATAAATATCAAGTTGACCAGTGGTACAGTATTAAAAGTTGTGTAATCAAATGCAGAATGTTGTCAGTCTGTCCGTCTTTGCATGAAATGGGTCCTTGCTGGTGGACAGATTTTCATTAAAGTTTGTATTTATAAGTATAACGACATTATATCGAAAAAAATCAAATGTGGTTCAGCCTATAAATTGTTTTGGCATATCTTACATAATGAAATTTCGTATTTTGCCATAAAACTGACATAGAAAACATTCCAATCATTACTTATCCACAGTTGTTTAATACGTTTCTATTTCCACTCAAATTAGAAAACTTTTTACGTTCAAATGCGCCAAACTTTATAGGCTACATTTGCTGGTCCATTCTTTTATGACTGGATGAAATTAGTATTTTCGAATCTAATTTTCTTTAGTCTCCTTTATATCACTTTTCAACATAACCCACCTTGTCTTTTCGAAGTAACTATTGTTTCGCTTCTCAACAATTTCTAGTTGTTTGTAAATTACGTCCTTTTAAAACAATCTGAGTATATGGATAAAAATAATCATATAAGCTGATCCACCCTTTAAAAACAATGCTGTTACTCCATTTATTTATTAATTTTTGGACATTTATTTTTTCTGATTAGCATGCATATAATCTGGCACATGTAGAATTTAGTGGACTTCTTGAACTTCGTGTTACGCTAAAAACATTACATTTTCTCACAAATTGTACCTCGAAGAAATACATATTCACACAAAAAAATATATATTATATACAAAGAAAAAATCAGTGACAGTAATGTTCTAAAATTCACCGAATCTTACAACAGAAATTAACTGCCAGCTACTTTTAAGCATAGTTTGCTGAACTGTTCTCTTTGCTTAGCAATTTGTAGAGGTCAGTGTCTATTTATTTAATTTAAAAATACTAAAAGATACAACTGTGTATGCAAACTGTTCAAGAGAAAATCTCTGAAGTTAGAAATTTTATTTTAATACCCTCTTTATAAATAAATACTGGTATAGTGAATTAAATAATGTAAAAAAGAACTATAATTTCATTTAAATTTGTGTCAGAGTTCTTTCATTTTACATAAATTACTAAAATAAAACATGATTTGAAAAAATTTAATCATTCATCATCAGATTATCAACAGTAGTCTCACTAGAGGGTTTGATTTATCTAGAGGAAATCAAAACTCGAGTGGAATTTTTAATTGACTATTACAAGATTAGAAGAAAGTATATAAAGATTAGAAGAAATAAAGTACTCTAATACAATAAAATATTAAGGGCCGTATTCATAGAGATTTTTAGCACGGATTTCCGATGGATGATCAGCGTTTTTCATATTCATAAACCAGTGTTAGTGATAGGATATGATTTGAATCCTGTACAAGTAACCAGTGGATAGCCGGGGCTAGTTTAGTACACTCGTAGCGCATGCTGTGAAATGTCTATGAATAGCACCCTAATTGACTTACTAAAATTCTGTTTCACTAATGTTAGCTTCACCAAAACATTTGAACAGAGCCGACATTTCCAGTTGACTATGCGGGAAACAAATGACAATTGCAAAGCATGTTTTATAGTACTGTAAAGAATTTGTAGTTTGAAATGTTGACAAACAAAGAAACAAATGCTAGGGAAGTGATAAAACCAAACAAATGCTAGGGAAGTGAAAAAATTGTAGCGATAAACATCTATGATTGGTTGAAACACGTCCTTTCATATTGTTTGAAAGTAGTATGACGTAATAAAAGCGTAATAGTCACATTAATAAATTAGCATAAAACAATAAGGCATAATTTCTAAGAAGTTAGGAGAATGGTCTGCACAAGAGGAAAACAAATTACGAAGAATAAAGAATACTGTTCGAGTTTGGGATTCGTCCACAAGAGCGTCATGACACGAAGAAGTTTTACTCACCTGGTTGAGGATTGGCCGCTGTCATCTGACACATGGCCATCTCCTACGTGGCGAGCCTCTGCCGTAGTGTGATATCTGCCGTGTTCCACTTACGGTGGAACATTTTTTATTGCATTGTAGAAAATATGACCGTGTCCGTCGGCAATATGGAATTCGGCCGACTCTATGTGACGCTCTTGGAAATGATTTTAATTGTACAAATGCAGTTCTGAGATTTTGATCGAGTACTAGACTTGACAGGGTGATTTAGTTTTTTATTGACCCGTTTTCCTGTCCTCCGGACCCTTTACATCCGGAGGTTACATTTGTTATTTAGTATATATATAAATTTGTTTTAACAAACTTGATATTCGGACCTTTCACATCCGAGTATTTTAGAAATATGCCAGATAATTTATTTGTGGTAGCATTTGTTTTATTATTTTACTGTCTCTTTTTAAATACTAGTTAAGGTCTGAGATTTTTATGATTTTTATGCATCACCCTGTTGAAACTGCATTTGTGAACCTCGTTTTAACCGTGACAACGTTTTTTAGTTCTTTTAAGCATTCTGATTATTGTATTGTGTCTCTGTTCTGTAAGTAATTTTATATAATGGCGCAAATAGCCATAGTCTCTGACGCACCCTTTTTAAACCCCACTAACTCTAAGAAGTGGAAGCATAACTAATAATACAGTGAAACCTGTTCAAATCGGAACCTGAATAATCCGGAATCCTGTCTATTTCGGAACCATTTATTGGTCCCAGCGAAATTTGTATGTATTATGTGTAATTTTTCCTGAATAAAACGGAAACTGTCCAACGCGGAAACGGAAACTGTCTGCTACTGTTCAAAATGGAAACAATATTTTGGACACACTATATTTTGTAATTATATTTTGAAACAGCGTGTAATTTCAAGGAATATACGAAATATGTAGGTCACCAAGATAAAAACAAGTTTTCTTTGCAAAATTCTAGAGGGTACGAGGGTGTGTTGGCCTGTCGGTCATAAATTTTATTACGCTGTTGACTAGGCAGACGAGTCCCTTCAAAGATTTTCAATGCTTCACACCCGTATACTGTTGTAGCTAAACAGAGCGCAAGTGTAGTGATTTCCAGGTAAAAAAAAAAAAAAGTTGCATAAAATGCGGTATTAACATTAAGTGATGAAATAAGAGTTAGCGAGATAAAGGAAAATTAGAAACAAAGTTTATGTGAAATAATATTGAAGTACAGTTGTGGAAAATGGAGGTGTGACACTTGGCGTGCGGCCAATATTGGTGACACAAAAGGAACCAGAAAGCAACTGTTTATGTGAAAATAAATGAACTGTTGTGAGAGTGGGTTATTCATGACCTTTCAAAGAACAAGCCAATTTCTGGATCTGTTCTGCAAAGCAAGCTATTGGACTGGAAAAGAAATGAATTAAACCAGAATTTAAGGCTTCTAATAGATGGCTCCTAGCCTAATTAATTAATAATGTGCAGTGATATGCAGTACAGTATTAGAGTATAGTGTTAGATATTAAATATAATGAGATTAGTAAACTTTAGTAATGCTTAATGACTAATGAGTTACGATAATATTTATACAGAAAATGAGATTTTAATCAAGATGATTCACCAACGTAATAAGCGACAGAAAGCTGATTTAATGTCATGAGTGTTAAATGGAATATTTTGTACTTCTTGCAGTTTGGGACACGCCATTTTGTTTTTCATGTATATGAATGACAAAATATTTCATTTTAATGTCACACCTGAATAATACGGAAACCTGTCCACAACGGAAAAAAAATTAGGACCATGTCACTTCCGTCTTGAACAGGTTTCACTGTATAATAAAACATAAATCCCATTGCTCTATGATAAATAATAGAGTTGTGGGCATACTTAGTTTCATTCTCATAAAGTAAGTATAACAAATTTATTTCTTACAAGTCAGTAAGGTACCGTAAATTGCATGAAGACCTACCTCCAGCAATTCAATATCACACGATGTGTTGATTGTATCCCGCAGCTCTGAATACTTCCATTTGGACAGGTCATACTTTTGTTTGCCCTGTGCTGCCTGCACAGACCTCACCAGTTCTGACCTGAAATTTTATTCAATTCAATTACAAGGATCTGGAGAAAGTTTCTGTCCCCTTCTCCCTTCTTTCTTTCTTTCAAGCTGTTTCAAAAAGTCAATTAATCATTAATTCAAAATTCTTATATGGAAATTTAATTGAAATAAACGATAATTAAGTTATGACTGTAATGAAATGGGATATTTGTTTTTAATAACTTCTATAAATACTGAAATGCAAAGCGTCTTCCTACTTTAAAAAGCAGTTGAATTTACAAGTATAATTTATTACCAACTTAAATAATTATAAGAATATGTCTTACAAGTAACAATACCATTTGGTGATTATTAGCAGTGAATGTAACAACTAAAAGCATTAGTTACAATATTATCAAATATGATGAGAAGTCTTCATTCACCATCTAGGAATAAAATTGTTAGACAGACAAACAAAACAGTAGATGTAGAACAAAAAGAAAAATGATAGTGCAGAATATGATGGCCAACCATTTCCTAAGGCAAAGAAAAAATATACATACACAAGCAATTATTACTGTACAAGAGAGTATCTTTATCATGCAGAGAATACATTCATGCAACATTGTTAATAGTGTGATAATGAACATTTTTCACAAGCTTTCCATTCAATAATAAATAGAAATTTATTTTTGCATCTAATTGATTAATGTCAAGATGTGTATAAAGAAAACTACTGTACATGGGACATTCAATTCTAAAGCATTAAAATTAATCAAATGTCTACACCTTTAAACATGAATTTTTCATTTGCAAAACATTCCAAGGGGCCACTTCAGACCACACATTACTTGAAGCCGAGGGCAGATTAATAAAATTAAGAAATTTATATATATTTCATCATCATCAATAACAGTCTTGGATTAGGCCTCCAGGCCTGTTCCGCTTCCAGAAGAAAGTTGGTTTTTCCATCTCTTCCTTGGTTTTCCGATGTCTCATTTTTCATGAGGTGTATAGTCCAATAGTCTCTTGGGTAACCTATTGTTGGGCATTCTTAATATATGTTCATACCAGTTGTTGCTGTAAGATTCTATAGTATCCGTAATGGCGGTGATATTCAATTCTGTTCGGATGTCACTGTTCCTTTTATGGTCGTAAAGAGTATATCCTACAAGAGGTCTTAGCAATCGCATTTCAGCAGCTTCTATTCTTCGAAGTTGCCCTTTCGTTAATGACCATGTCTCTGTTCCATATAATAATGCCAGGACTGCCATAACTTTATAGAATTTCAAAATTGTTTCTGGTCGAACTTTCTTTAATAGAGTTGATTTGATTGTTCTTAACAGTTGCTGAAATTTTGATATATTTGATAACTGAATATAATTAACCAACTAGAATGCTCTTTCATAGTTTAACTCGTTTTCATTTGTTACAATATTTTTTTGCATGAAGTAGTACTACAATTTGTACAAAAGTACAATACAATGCTCTTATACAGTGCACATAATAATTAGACAAAATCTTACAGAGTAATATTTATATCCCTGTATACAAAGCAGAATAAGAATGAATTTAACAGAAAAAGCAAAATACCAAATAAGGCACACTATGCGTGTACTTTTATATTTATTGTTACCCAGTAATATAAATAGATAGGCCTATGCATAAGGACAATTTAGAATATGATTTCAAGATTATTCAAACCAAAAATTAGTTGAGACAGACCAGCTTGAAACTACATTGTGAATTCATAAGACAAGAGCTTTATACTGGCATCATCATCATCATCATCATCATCAACTAAACAAGTATTAGATCAAGTGACCCATTATCATCTCAATCTATATTTTGACTGAATGTTTGGCAGTAAGTATTCTACTCTGAATGGATTTTAAGTGAGAAAAATAAGTATTTGAAAAGTAGAACTTTAATTACATTTTTCAACAAGAAAAAAGTGAACAATTTATCAAATTAAGCTTCTAAAACTCCTCTCCTTTCTTTTATAACAAGAAACACGCATACGTAATTGCTTAATTAATGTTTCTCATTACCACGCAGAGAAATAAGCAGGATATTCTAAAATGCACAAAAGAGCCAAAGTATTAACCAATGAAAGATTCTTGCTCAAAGAGTTCCAGAAGTAATTTATACCAGTTGTACGAGTATTTATTCACATGCATAAAAAAATAAGGGGATAAGAGAATTTTATAATCAGTGCATTCTAAAATATTATAAATGAATAATTCTGTAATGCAAATTTCAAGACTACTTTTACTTTTACAGTGTTAATAATATTATACATGCATCATGCACCAGAAGAAAAAGTCATCACTAGCTTTTCAATGTACAAATGTCGCGATATTATTTCGAATTTTGAAACAAATCTTCGTGTTACTAAAAGAATAGCTTTGTGAACTCAGCAATTCCAATTTAATTTTATATGTGAAGTTAATGTTGCATGTAAAATTAAATTTTTACAAAAAGATTTAGATTTTGTACTGAAAATATTGATTTCTGTATTGTTCAAGTGCAGAATATTTTAAATACTAACTGAAATGTTTTCTCATCGGTAATCTAATAAAAGAATATTTTCCTCTACATTAATAATTCAAAGATAATACTTCAAAATACAGTAAACTCTCGATTATCCGGGCTAATGACTAGATAAATGTGCACAGCTAACTGAAAACACTGATAATACAATTTTTTATATACTGAGCATAGTCTACAGTAATGTGTTTGAAAATTTAATGGTATGTCAAATATTAACATATTCCATTATCACTTTTAACAGTAAACTTTGGAGTGTGTCGATACTGTTCTAGATTATGTGGAACAATGGGATTTTAATTACAGCGATACTGAACTGCACTTTGTACTTGTACTTGTACTTGTACAGTATGTCCGGGAAGTCTGTATACTCCTATACCTTATTAGTTTCTTATTAGCATATCATATTATATTATTATATTGTAATTATTTATTATTATTAATATTCATAACATTAGTAATTGCTTTGAATAATTTCAAGGAAAAATTGTTCCGGGGCCGGGTATCGATCCCGGGACCCTTCGCTTAGCGCGCGAATGCTCTTCCGACTGAGCTACCCCAGGAACTATACACGACACCGTCACAATTTTTCCTTTGTATCCACACGACTCAAATGAGCTGACAAGACGCCAGAACTCAACTTTGAGTGTACACAGTGTGACTTTAAATTGTGGCTTTCTTTTAATGTACCTCCAGTAACGAATGTATTTGAGTCGTGTGGATACAAAGGAAAAATTATGACAGTGTCATGTATAATTCCTGCGGTAGCTCAGTCGGAAGAGCGTTCGCGCGCTAAGCGAAGGGTCCCGGGATCGATACCCGGCACCGGAACAATTTTTCCTTGAAATTATCCAAACCTGCTTTACAGGGAGCTACTACCTGAAAGCCAGATTTGTATTAGTAATTGCTGTTGGTGCATTGTCGTTATGTCGGTGTACCGTTGTTATTTTTATTGTTGTTGAGTTCACCTCACTCAATTGTCATTCTGCGAGTTGAAATGGCAGACACAAGTTCGTTTTCTGTTGAAGAGAGGTTAGTCTCGAGTGTATGGATACATGAACGTCCTCACACAGAGAGACAATTAGCATCATACGAGAACACTTCGGGAATGAACTTGTGTCTGCCATTTTAACTCGCAGAATGACGATCGAAGTGAACTCAACAACAATGGTACATCGACATAACAACAATTACTAATGTTCATCATCATCATTATCCAATTCAAGCACTAATGTAGCAGTCTTTGGCCATCTTTATGTTGGCATTCTCTCGACATGTTGTTTCCAATCAACTCTATAGATCTGAAGAAAATTTAATATAGGTTGGACATTCAATTCTTCAAAAATTTCTGTACAGCAGAACCCCGAATTATCCATCACCCTATTAATCAATCGGCAGATTATCCGACTTTCTTTCTTTCTTTCTTTCTTTCTTTCTTTCTTTCTCTCTCTCTCTCTCTCTTTCTTTCTTTCTCTTGTTCTTCATTGCTCGAATGCCCTACTTTATAACTTCTATGCAAAATATCTTCCACAGGTGTCAAAAGTGTTTTGCTAAGTATCGAAATAAAAATGCAAATATTTGAGAACTTTGGGAAAAGAGAAACCACAGGTCATTTCGCATCAGAATACGTGACTGGCGTTACAACTGTGCACGATTTAATGAAAAATAAGGATAAATTGTATAACATATGTAGATCTAAAACAGAAGCCCTCTACTATCCTTATCCTTCCACAAACAACCATCATAAGGAACTTCCTTGGCCCTTATTAACCAGAATTAAATTAGTGAACTACTGATTCACTATCTAGCATGTTAAACACAACACTACGGAGGAATAATATGAGACTGTAGTATGGACTTAACGCAAATATTTTATGGTACGGATTATCCGATTTTTTCGATTAACCGTCCAGTCCACTCCCTTCATTACCACGGATAATAGAGGTTCTACTGTATTTCGTTTTCTATCCCAAAGTGTGTATCATGCTGTTTTTCTCATGAATTTCATTTCATTGGTAGTTATACGTTGAACATCATAACATAATAATAAATAAATTACAATACAATAAAATAATACGATATGCTAATAAGAAACCAGTAAGGTAGAGGGGTATACAGACTTCTCGAACATACTGCAGAGAACGATAAGGATAATATGATTGTTGTGACCAATTACAAATGTTCAACCAATCAATAATCGTTTTGTCTGGTCGTCTGTTGAAAATATACATATAAGTCTCATAAACATGTTACAATTCAGGTTTGAGTCACAAAGTAAAGCCAAAAGGGGTGGCTTGTTATGAGCAGACATTTTACACAAAGGTCACTTTGACTCACACACTCGAATTCCAAGTTCGGTTCACATGTATTCAAAATTTCATGACAAAATTACAGTAAAATGAACTTTAATGGTGCCCAGACAAGCCACAAACCAGATAATCTATGCACGGTTAATCGAGAGTTTGCTAATGAAAGACTGTAATTAGGAAATTGAGAGGCACTGAAAACAGTAGACCATATTTTTATGAATTAACTTTTTCTGTTAGCATCTTTTCCAACATTTCATGTAACATTGCCGCTGTTTGTATTAAAAATGCAATTTTATACTTTCGGTGAGAATTATATGATGATGACTCTTTCTTTGTGGACATGAATTTCAATATAGTACAATGCTTTCTTTCCACAACCGTGTTAATTAGGCAAGCCTACAAAATCCAGAGTGCTAGTATATTTAATCAGTGCGTCTGTGCTATAATACCTGTTGAGCTTATTTGGCGGCGGGCTCCTGATCTCTGTGCAGGCTGACCTACTGATGGAAACAAGCAGAGAAGATATTGGCCCATGTAATGGCGGGTCAAATATACATTACCAGTATCCTTCCCTTCTCCTTAACACCCTATACACGTGTCAAGACATTACTGGTTCCAGAAATTAATGTACGATTCCTTATTTATGCAAAACAATAATACCCACATGTGTATGGAACATTATTTGCAATTCACCGGTACTGGTTGGTGGCGGAACAGTGCAATATATGTACTTGGCTCTTAAGGCTGTACAAAATAATTTTGAAGTTTCAAGTTACATGCAAAGATAAACTATACAAAATGAAATATAACAGGCTATTTTTTAAGTCATATCTCAAATACTACCTAGTTCATATAGGTACCCATTTAAGTTTGGATCTGTTTTATACCACGTGAGATGGGTGGGAAGGACGTGTACTTTTTGGGATAATCCAGATATTCTAGTTAATTTTTACACACAGAAAGTAACAACAACTTAATGAAACCAAAATGAACAGGATTAAAACTGAACAATATTTAGACTACAGTATATTTATTTACTTGGTTACTTAACGATGCTGTATCAACTACGAGGTTATTTAGCGTCCATGGAATTGGTGATAGTGAGATGATATTTGGCGAGATGAGGCCGAGGATTCGCCATAGATTACCTGACATTTGCCTTACGATTAGGGAAAACTTTGGAAAAAACCCAACCAGGTATTCAGCCCAAGTGGGAATCGAACCCGTGCCCGAGCGCAACTCCGGATCGGCAGGCAAGCACCTTACCCGACAGAGCTACACTGGTGGCACTACTGTATATTCAAGTAACGTTTATAATAGTTAGGGAAACTTCTTACCACGTCTTAATTTCTTTTCAAATGAATGATGTGCCATCTGTCTGCAATATTTTCGTATAATAAATAAATATTACAATATTGTAAGAAAATACAGGGTGTTTCAAAGTGATGGTCAGTAATTTACAGATGAAAAGTACACACTAACTCAAGCAAAAAAGCTCCAATATACATCGGTTCGCAAATTAACTATTTTCGAGATAATGCATATTTTCTGCGGAGATTTCTCGTTGGCTAAGAGCAGACATAAATACGTCTATAACTGAATTCTATCTAGAGCAGGTGTTCAAAATGCTGTTCATGCATCTGAACGCAACGTTTTACTCTTCTCGGTAGCAAGCCGCGAATCCTCTCAGGCAGTCCTGGATCATTCCTTATTTGCTGAAAGGCATGTTCAATCTGAAATCACAATTCCTGAAGTGTGTTGACTTCAGAAGTGTAAGTAGGCTTTTACAAGGCCCTAAATATAGAAATTTAATCATATTTAAATCCGGTGACCTAGGAGGCCACAGAACAGGCCCTCCACTGCCTAAGGGAATATTGCAGAAATGATTAATTTGTGGACCAATGTTTACTCCTACTTTCAGTTAGTACTTTTTATCAGTAAATTATTGACCATCACTTTTGAAACATCCTGTATTGTAAACAGATGGAACACCAGTTATTTGAAACAAAATTATAAAGTCGTACCTATGAAGTTATGCTGACTGATAAAAGTTACTTCAATTATCTATAATCGCGAAGATTTAAGAGTAAAGTTATCCCTATTCGAGACTCTGGAGGTCCACAGTGTTGCGGGAGGTTAAAGCTCCCACCTTTAAACACATTCGGCACTGAGTAGTTGTAGTAGGGATGCCAGTTCTATATGCTTGCTACTTTTACCACAAATAAAATATTTATGTTGGAGATTGAGTGAACTTCAGCACTATAGTGCGGCCAGAGGGATTAGATCAATGAAGAATATTCATGGCTCCATCGGGAATCGAACCTGCGACCTTCCAGCTTGCAGCACAACATCTTAACCATAACGCTATCACAAACTCCAATCAAAAAGACTGCATAGAGCAAAAATTTGTTTCTATTGAAGTTTTAAAATTGTTTTCTTCCTTTTAGAAATTCAATTTAATATGGGTAATGTTCAGTGTCTTAATTTGTTTAATTTTCTTAACTTTCCCCTCAAAAGCAATGTAAATAGTGGTGAACAAAACTAAACATGTAATGTTAAAAACTTATGCTCCTGATTTCTCAGTATCATCTTCGTAGTGAGGTACTCCATTATATATTACTCATCACCTTGCTGATTAACCTGGGACAAGAGTTTTACATGAATTAAATTCAAAGCAGACAAAATAGTCATCACATAGCATTGCACACTAAGGACGGGCAAGAAAGTACCACATTTTCACCTAAAAGCGAATTTTTCACTTAAAAAATAGCCTGACACACAACCATAGCTATTTAACATCATCCCTCAACCAACCACGTCAGCAACATATTTGCTTCTAAGTTGCCATTACTTTAAACTACTGTACCCTCTTCTCCTAATAACCCGATACAAAATGCAAGGATGTACTTATTGGTTTTCTACACAGTGTGTGGGAGAAGATGGCAGAGAGAGGAACAGGAATGAGAATGCCACATGTGAATACAAAATACAAAGCAACCAAATCCCACCAAATATATTACAAGATATATCCATGTTGAAACTTGCATGAAGATCTTATAAATTTGCTAATAACCTTTAAAATAAACGTTTTCTGTCCTCTAACAGAAAAATATTAAATACCACATAGGGTGAAGTAGGGCCAATATAATACAGTAAAAAAGTCGGGCTAATTTGATATAGACTTTAAAATGTATCAAAGGTTCAGTTCGAAAATGTTTAAAACTGTGATTATAGAATTAGATTTTATGCTCGTTAAGGAGCAATACTGAACGAAATAAAAAAAATCATTAATTAACAGTCTCATAAATGTATTAAAACAAAAGAGTTTTTTTCCTTGAAAAAAGTTCGATGTGATACTCACTCACTTTTGTTATTGATATTGAATGAATAAAGATAAAATCATTTTTAATATCTTCCTTTACTCAGAATGGCGTCACCTTCATTTCTTTCTAAGAAAAGCTTTGAGTGATGATCAGTCTATCAGTAATTAGTGTATGAATGAGAAGGGCTATTATGATATGCTTTTTAGGGCTATTATGATATGCTAGAAGGGGCTATTATGGTATTATGTTTACTATGAAAGAAACTAACCAAGTTGATCAATTTTCTACCTTAAAGTAATTTATTACTTCTTGAGGGCTATTTCATAATTTCTCAGCTCTTGAGGGTTGTTCGAATTGATATGTTGTACCGGTAGCATATAAATAAAAAAATTACACATGCAGACTTATTTCTTACTTATTTACCTTTCAATTTTAGCTTAGTAGTCATTATTCTTACTACTGCTAAAATTTAACACTGCTTTGGAAAATACATTCATCATTATTAAAAAAGGTATTTTAACTCGTCCTTTTTTTTTTTAGTTATTTAACGACGCTATATCAACTACGAGGTTATTTAGCATCGATGAGATTGGTGATAGCGAGATGGTATTTGGCGAGATGAGGCTGAGGAATCGCCATAGATTACCTTGCATTCACCTTACGATTGGGGAAAACCTCGGAAAAAAACCAACCAGGCAATCAGCCCAAGTGGGAATCGAACCCGCGCCCGAGCATAACTTCAGACCGGCAGGCAAGTGTCTTAATCGACTGAGCCACACCGGTGGCTTTTTTTTTTTAATTCATCTTAGCAACATAAACTGTATCATAATTTTCTCAATCTATTTCCTTGCACACAAAAAACTGTATGGACATGCACCAATTTTCTAGCATTGACAGTGAGTTGTTAAAGTTTTAGTAAATTGTATAAATTTTAATGGAAAAAAGAGGTCATTACAAAAGTTGCTAAATCACAGTCAATTTTGATGTGGTTTCAACCAAACTTTCACAGGTAATACATTAACTATCAGTGTGTAACACAAAAGCCTTACTTCAAAAGCTGTATAATATGGTCAGATTCATAGCACTACATCAGAAAAGCCCTAAAGGTGTATCACAATAGCCCACACAGAAGGCTTACAGAAACTGTATAGTAATATCAGAATCTCAAGTCGGTATATTTTTTTTATTATATATCCACTCCTGTAACACCCTCTTCCATCTCCCACACACTGTTTTGCTTCTGTTGCACCAAAAATATGTGTAATTCTTCAATCAAATATTTCAATGTACGCTTGTTTCAAGATATATAATGAAATATATCTTAACAAAACTTTTAAATTATATATACATAATTTTTAAATCCCCAAAAATTACTTACATTTTCATATTTCTGAATAATTAAATTTCATTGCACTGTAGCGAACTGATATGATTACCCTTAAAATCGTTATATGGTATTGGAGTTCCACTTACAAATTGCACTGACTTATGTTTGTGTTATACAATGAGTGAAGAGGAACGGAAGCACATAGGTGTGGCTAAATCTTGAAATACTTAATCTTTCTACAACTGATTACTGGGCAGTTTATTGCCCTATTAAATGTTGTCCTTTGTTAACAAAACGTATTTTCAGAAGTAATGGGACTCTACAATTCTAAAAATGTATATCTTATAAAATAATGTTTTTCACAGTCATTTGTGTGTTAAAAATTTTTAATGAGGTAAAATTTTGAAGCA
The DNA here is from genome assembly GCF_040183065.1 of Periplaneta americana. NCBI lineage: Eukaryota > Metazoa > Arthropoda > Insecta > Blattodea > Blattidae > Periplaneta > Periplaneta americana. The sequence continues at coordinate 49,870,008 of NC_091124.1, forward strand.
AGAGTATTATTATAGAGTTATGTTTTCCCAAACATTATAATTTCTTTAGTGCATCAGTGACTAGATTCTGCACACTAACAAGTACATACCAGTATCCTTAATATTTTCTACATCACAGCCAACTACTTTCTCTGCTGGAAACTGTATTTCATCTAATTTTGTAACTATGTATGCTGACATCGAAAAATAAAATTTTGCTTTTGATCTAATGATTACATGGGAAAAGTACGAGTGTATCAAAGAAAGTATTTTGTCAGTTTACGAGCAAAACACTTTAACTAAAAAATATTACTTCTGAGAAAAGGATGTATATAATGTACATAATGTAGCCTATGTGTATAATCTTAGAAGTGGAAAAGTAAATACACATAAAGAGAAACAACTTACTAAAAATAATCCATGTTGAATCTTTCGTACACTACTTTTAACAATTGAATATAAATAATTGATTAAATAGCGATCTTACTCGTGTTAAATGTGTAAGCATGTGCGGCTTACAGCTGTTTCGGTGCTTCTTCACACCATCCTCAGAGCCTACTAGATCTTGGCATCATCTCGAACTTCGCTGCCTGTTGTGTGGGTGCGTTCGATTGTTGAAAAGTGTTGAAATGTGGTGTCAAGTAGTGCGTGTGTTCTGAAATTGATCTGTGTGTTGAGAATTTGATCAGGATGTGTTTTAGTGTGTCTGTATATTTCATATTGTTCTATTGTGTTGAGTTTTTGGTTTTTTGGTTGTATGTGTAGGATTTCCATGTCTGTATTTATGTTATTGTATGTGTGGTTAGCATTAGTTATGTGTGACACCACATTTCGACACTTTTCAACAATTGAACGCATCCACACAACCGGTAGCGAAGTTCGAGATGACGCCGAGATCCAGTAGGCTCTGAGGATGGTGTGAAGAAGCACCAAAACAGCTGTAAGCCGCACATTCTTACACAATTAACACGAGTAAGATCGCCATTTAATCAATTATTTACTAAAAATAATATTTTGAGGATTCAGTCTTGTCAAGAACTTTCAAAACGCCCTTTTCTCAGAAGTAATATTTTTGACTTAATGTATTTTGCTTGTAAACTGACGATTTTGTAATGGACAACATAATTTTATTATCTCTATCTGTTAGGCAACACACAAAGCATATAATTCGAAGTAATAAGCAATAACAATTGAAGGGCGTAAACAACAAAGGTTGTAAAAGCTATTTTTGTCATTTTTTTAAGTGGTTGTCAAAGCAGATTGTATACGTGTGAATCCTGATAACCTATACAAGTCTCATGTTTAAATTCGAAGTGGAAGTATGCCCTAGTTAATGTATGCATTCACACTTGTCACCAGTAGTTCATGATTTGGATGGAGAAGAATGGCTCTCCTGAAAAATGTTGTCCTGTTCACTTGCAACATTTGTTGTTTACACTCTTCAATTATGATTAATTACAGTATGTCACTGCTCTTCAGTAATTTTCCTGTTCCAGACTCCCCCACTTTTATACACATAAAATTAACATACGGACAGAGATTAAAAAATACAATTGCAGAAATTTATTGTGCACAATTTTTAGTTAATTTTCCATCCACCACTTTGTGCTACTCTTCAACCATTTTACAGTGACAATTATTTTGGAATATAATATATGGTGATTACTTTCATGTCTTAATATTGAACTAACAAGCAAACATTCTCATGAGGACATATAAAAAAAGTTTTTATCTCTTCCACCATGTTAATAATATCAAAACAAGTGCTTATTCAAATTTTGGCAACTCTAGCACAATTATGAGGACCATCAAGAAAATAGGTTTTCCTGGGATTACAGAAAGAAAAATATTTCATAGAAAGATTTATTAGAACAGATACAGCAATTGTTGAACTATTTTTAAACATGAGGCCTTCAGAAGTCAACATGATTAACTCCACTTTTGGTTATTTCAGAGTTTCTAAGTTGGCAATGTACTAAATTAACGATATTTTCAGTGGTCAATGTGATTAACTCCATAGTTCAGTTAAAAGCCCACAGAATGCAATATTCTTCTTGACTACTTCACAGAATTAATTATGTGTATGTAACTTTAACCTTGAATATCTCAAAATCTTTGGAAAAGGAGTTAATCATGTTGACTTCTGAACGCTTCACATATTCCCAACCGGAATTGAGACATGTGCCATACTGTGGGATCAACTTTTGTATCCATTTGTAGTAGAAGTTTGCCGTATGGTATTGGAATCAGTGTGGGACAGCCATCTGCATCTCTCTCTTGATCCCATAGTATGACAAATGTCTCAATTCCGGTGGGGAAAATGTTGAAAAATAGCTCAACAACTGCTATACCCATTCCAATAAATTTTTCCATGAAATTGTTTTCTTTCTGTAAACAAACCCAGGGAAACTTTCTTTCGGGACTGCCTTTGTACTTGCACTCGAGTGGACAAAATTTGTATGAACACTTACTTTGACATTATTAACATGGTGGAAGAAAAGAAATTAACTTTTTTATCTGCCCCAATGAGAATTTTTGCTTGTAAGTTTATAAATACTTAGTTGACTAGTTTCAGCTTGGGAGCCATCTTCAGCCATCATCCATGATACAACCATTCAAATGTTGCACTATATAAAGTATTACCTCGTTTATCCACATTTTTGCTGTAGGCCTACTGAGTTTGAAGTCAAGTCACTGGAGCTATCTACGAATAGTCTCTGATAATTCTACAGAGGGTGACCAGATTCACATCGATAAAAAAAAGAGGACACAAAACTTAAAAAAAAGGAGGACATTGTTCGAAAAAAGAGGACAGATAATATGTATTTAGATTTAGGCTTATTATACATATAGTTTAAATTGCGTCAATATTTATTTTATTACAAAGTATTTACAGTATAGATTTAGGGTTAAATCATACTACTTAAAAGTATATTAGTATCTATTTTATTACAAAATAATTAAGAAAAAATAATAATGATTTTACAGTTAGCTACATATCAAAGTCAAGGGAACTATAATTGAGTCGATTATTTCGAAAATGTAACATTTGACATTTTTGCGCACGTTATTTTTTTACTTTTCTTTACTCTTTCCTGTAACATATTCTTAGTCCGCACCTGTGGAGTAATGGCTAGAGCGTCTGGCCGCGAAACCAGGTGGCCCGGGTTACATTCCCGGTCGGGGCAAGTTACCTGGTTGAGGTTTTTTCCGGGGTTTTCCCTCAACCCAATATGAGCAAATGCTGGGTAACTTTCGGTGTTGGACCCCGGACTCATTTCACCAGCATTATCGCCTTCATTCTCATCCAGACGCTAAATAGCCTAAGCTGTTGATAAAGCATCGTAAAATAACCTAACCCGTATTCTTGTTAAAAATCATAAAATAAGTCACATATTTCATCTATAAAAATGAATAAGAAATGGACTTTTAGTTTGGTTAATGTAATAAATGCTACTGAAGTAGTTTGCGCAGAACAGTACATGTTCCGTTTTCGAAATAACGGATTCAGTTATTAAAGAAGACAGATAATATCTATTTAGATTTAGGCTTAGACCTATATTATACTTAAAATTATGTCAATATATATTTTATTACAGCATAGGTCTACTTATGACAAAACTTAATAATATAAAATGATTTTACAGTTAGCTACATGTATGAAAGCAACGACAATAAGAAATAGGTGCAAAGAGAGTTATGATCGTTGGCAATGAGTATATTCCGTCGTTGCTGCTACCACCTACAAGCAAATTACTTGAGAAAAGCGTCAAATCAGATAATTTAAAAAATCAGGCATAGGCCTACAAGTTACGAAAAGGAGGACATTTCTTGATTTTTAAAAAATCCACCAGGACCCCAGACAAAGGCCTAAAAAGGAGGACATCTCCGGACAAAAGAGGACGTCTGGTCATCCTAAATTCTACAATGTTCTTTGAATGGTTGTATCGTAGACCATAGTTGTGGGAAATTAGTTTAATATTAACATGTGAAAGTAATCACCATATATTATATTTCTAAGTGATAAAGTGTTAAAAGTTGTGTAATCAGGATGTATAATTATTATTTTAGTGTGATAATCACCATTACGTGTAAAAATATGTCCATACCTTCTATTGTCCTGTGGCGACATTTCTTCAATTTGGTCGTTAGTTTCCTGAGCAAGTCTCAATGCTAATTCGTGGTCTCTCCTCTCCTGTTCCAATTGCTCTCTGTAACGCGCATCCTCTAAAGCTTCTTTCTGCATTTGGGCCTACAAAATATGAATTTATTTATTCGAATATTATCAGAATTAACCAGACAAACTGCTCTACCAACTAAAAATGGTTTTCACCTTAAAATACATCAAACTCAATACACTAAAACTTCACTTATATGGTTTTATGGGGGTCTGAAGAAAAAAAAAAAGCATACCAATACGTGAGATAAACGTGTAACTGAAATAACATTTAACAACAATCTGAAATACTGAAGACTATGGGAAGAACGAGTTAAGTCAATTCAGTAAAATTTTCGCAAGAGAAACTTAGAACTTTGCAGTTAAGTCATCTCTGAGCCTATAATAAAGCACTCAAATTTATAACACATAGTTTTGAAGAGTGTACGATTATTTGTACGAAAACTTTTCTGCTTAGAGCCAAAGTTGGCTCATATATTACATTTCAAACTCCAATCCAAAAAATTTTAAGAAATCGACTTAAGGCTGCATATTAAGCATTTGTTCTAGATGTTCAAAACCCACGTTATCAAAAGCCTGAGTTATATCAAACATGTCGATATTAAGATCTTAGTAAACAACCACCAACTAACGAAATATTGAAATAAGTACCTGGTTGACTGACGAAACCCATTTAGTTCTCATTCAAAAGGACGAATTTTCTTATTTTTACATCAATAATTCTCTGAATTAATCATCTAACAACAGAACACATAGAAATCGGTCTCCAGTTAGAAGGATTGCATCACTCTCCTTTCCCCTTATAGATTAAAATATTCTAGCATCTCTCATTTCATCAGGCACGACATTCCAGTCTATCATAATTTTCAAAATTGCACTAATTACTGAAGCACAATCTATTAACTTCAAAGTTCGAATTAACACTCGATCTAGCCCAGCTGCTGAATCCACTTTCATTCCATTTAATGCTTGTTGAATATCTTCAACTGAAATTTGAAACATCTGGTCAAAATCATCTTGCTACGTATTAGCATAGGTCATATAATTATCCATTATAGCATTATTCGAAGTACCCCATTTTTTTTCATAGCTTCCTTTAAAGTTTCTATTGGTATTTTACAAGGATCATCTCTCTTATTATTATTCAAAATTGACCGAACACATTTCTTTTGTTCATTATAATACTGATACTGCAAAAGATCATAATTATACTTTTCACGTCTCTTCTTTCTATTCCTTTTTGAAAGCTTTTCCGGATTAGAGATTTAAGCATATGTACGTTCATTAGATTTAAAAATGTTTTTATGTTGTCGCATTTCAAAATAATGGCATGCAGGATGTTTAGGGCCTGGAAGTTTATTTCAGATTTCTTGAAGCGCCATTATAAACTCATTATAACTAATAATAAATTAAAATCTTCCAGACTGGGTGGTTTATCCAATAGTTCTGCAAATCTTGACTCAAAAGGCCAAATCCGATTGCGCGATTTTTGAAAGTGCAAAAAATTATCATCTGGAGAAGACTGCTTATGATTACTGTTTTCATTGCCAATTTCATTAATAATCTGAGAATTACTAACATGGCGTTGAACAACTCTTTCTCTATGTTTATCAGGATGAGATTTAGTGATATGTGTACTCACCCGAACAAACCATTCTGAGCAGTGTGAACATGGTATTGAAGTAGTTTCAGCAGCATCCCCAGATCTATCACATAAACTACTAAATACCGTGACTTGATCAATTTCATCCTCTGGTGAAAGCATTGTGAAATGTTCACTTGATAAGTAATTTGTTTAAGAAATTCTGAAGTATAATTCACTAAAAGTTTGTAGGAAGAATATAATATGTCACAAAATTATACGTGGCAACCACAGTAAACAACTAAGCTTGATAAGAACTATTATTCCTATTGTAAATTCCGCGACAAAGTTGTTAAATTTTCTTATACCAATATTACCACAGATAGATAAGCATTGGTTCTAACTCTTAAAAGCAAATATACAAATATATTACATCCGAGAATGTTAATTATACTACATAAATGACATGCTTATAAACACATTTCATCAAACTGACGTCAAGACCTCACTAATAACTTATGAATTTATTACGATTTCAAACTCTAGTTTTCTACTCAAACAAATTGCTCAACTTCATGTTATAATAAGGTAAGATAAGATAAGCTGTTTATTAATGTAAACAATTACAATGAATTCATGGCATCGGCAGAATAAGTGATAAATGATTATATTATCTGTTACAACATACACCTTGTACTAAATTGGATGTAATCTCCTTAACTTTGAAAAAATTAAGAACTTCAATCTCCTGTTAATTTAGAACCAGCTACCGTTCTAATGTATGTTTCAATGTTCTTTCCATCGCATGGATGGCAGAGGTTTTTTCATTCACAAAGCTTCATTAAATTTTAAAACATTTTATTCACATTAAAATTATTATTTATCTTTACTTTCCCCTGAACGAATATCTTGCATATTAGAAAGGTTATAGAAAACAAAATTTATTTTTCATCCCTCTTGTGCATAAATTAAAAACACTCAGAATAACAAAAATATGGAAAGGAGAAAATTTTTTTTAAAAATTTGATGGAACCTATTAATTGGTTCTTTTATTTTCTTCACAAATGTGCACAACATTTCTGCTGTAATATTTTAGAGATGAAATGAGGGGCACACTTGTGATATGTAATGTTTGAATACACGACCTTTATACTCTTTGTGCATTTCAATGTTTCTCTTTTCTAACACCAAATAAAAACGATAAATACGTGAAAATGATAATACCGAGAAACCATAAAAATTGCCGTATTTAGGTATAATATTTTATTCTTGTTTGTAAATTTGCGATAACAAAATCTATTGTTTGCTTAAGGGGTTAGGTACAACTTACAGCAGTAAAATTTTGGAAATATTCAACATTTTTTTTCCTCCATTACTGTACCTTGTACAATAATGAAAATTAGTATGTGTAAAACAATGTCCTTCTGCTATATGAAAAAAAATATTTTTACGATTTAAAAAAATTATTAACTTTTTTTTTTTTTTTCAGAAATTCAGTTCACTGTGCAATGATGAAGCGTTTCTCACATAACTCAAAAACTTTCCAACATTCTGTGATGAAATTGTTTGTGTGTATTTATGCATATCATCTCTACAATATGATGCAAGATCACTTCTCTACCTTTGATAGATTGTGTGATAAAAAATAAATTCATTAGAAAAAATGGTCAAATATCAGTATTTTCTTCTAACACAAAATAAAGAAATATTATTTATTGAGGAATGTAGTTGAAAGAGCATGATATTGTAAACATTAGTTTCAGCAATAAAATAAAAGAGAGAGGACATGAAAAAGTTTAACAAGTTTATGAGTTATGAGGGAAACACTTCATCACTGCACAGTGAACTACCACCATTATGAAATTTGAAAAAAAAAAAAAAAAAAAAAAATGTACTGTATATAATTTTTTTTTTAATCGTAAAAATATTTTTTTCATATAGCAGAAGGACAGTGTTTTACACATACCAATTTTCATTATTGTACAAGATACAGTAATGGAGGAAAAAAATGTTGAATATTTCCAAAAAATTTACTACTGTAAGCTGTACATAACCCCTTAAATAGGATATAAAATGAACAACTGAATTGTTAGTGATTACACTGAACGCACCTTTATTAGAACATTATGTACACTATTTTTTGCAAAAAAAAATTTGCAATTAGCTTTTGTTTAGTACACATTTTATGCCTGAATTCTATAGTGAATTTCTGATAAGAACAATACTGAAGTAAACAGAAAGGTGGAGTTTTATCACCTCCCACACCATCGTACCAAATCATGCGTGTGATGAGGATGATGCATGCACTAGAAATTAGTTCGCTATTCCTTAAAAGATATTAGTCGTTTAGACAGAAATGTATGTAAAAACCATAAACCTAGATTCGTGATACGTACAGAATGCAGATATGTGTTACCACAAATCCATTCCCATAAAATTAAAACTACTGTTTAAAATAGGCGAGCTTCCCATTAGCCCATACTGTTGCATTACATGCAACTAGAACCTGAGTCACAAATTAGACCTATATCATATTGCATGAAAATAATTTTAAATAAATAAATTTCTAAATTATAGACATCAGCTCAAAGAATTTTGAGTGACCACAAGGGTCCTGAATACAATAAACATGTATAATAATGTGATGTGATACATTAAAGAAAAAAGAAAGTTAATTGTTGAAGGCAAATATAAGTTGATTAATTGAAATAGAGATGATGATGATGTAATATTTGAAGAGAATCCTTGATAACATTTATAAGAATATACATTACAGAATCAAAAGGAATGTGAAGTTCCTTAAGATAATTCCACGTGAATTTTGTGATTGAACCTCTACTGCCAAACAGCAAACCAATAACGGACCATTGTTTAAGAGGGACGTTGTACTTTTGAGAAAGATACGGCAGACAAGGTTCATATATGGACTTCTTCTCAATATCAACCTCGGTGGCCTGATTTAGGTTTCTTTCAAAACGGATAGTAGGGTCAAGAACAAGAGTCCGTTTTAAGCGTCCGTTGATAGCAATAATGTCTGTCCGTCTAAAAGAACCATCTGATGATACACAATGTACTTCCTCATGAATTTCCCAATTTAAAGTTTTTAACGTCGTTCCTGTAGCTCCAAGAAACGAGCAAGCGTTGCGATACTTGCGGTATGCAACCTGCGGATGGTATTACACCTATACAGTATTCCAAAAATCAAAATAAATTTTAATATACGTAACGCCATTTTGAGAAATATACATTCTACGAAAATATTGGGCTTGCACAGCAAGCATAGCATGCCCGGAGAAATCGCCCCTGCTTAATAGTAGTTCTGTCTCATAGATTTCCGCAGCTGTTTATTATTAATTGTAAAGCACAAATTCCAAAAGATGGCACCAGATGTGACAAAATATTTAAATTTCAATGTTTATTAATTGATAACAATATAAAATTTATTGAAACTTGAATTCATATTTATTTTATGACTTACCTTCGAAATCCATAATTTAACGTACCGTGCAGTACATATTTTCAGAGCTTGCTACATATTTATTACTGGACTTTAACATTTTCAACAAGCTTTTTTCCATTCTCTTTGCCTTGATTTGGGATGAACGTCTCTTTTTAAATGTTTAGAGATATCATATTCACCACTGAATTAGTTGTTACAAACCTTACACTTGCCAAAATATTCGTTTTTTCCTATATAAAAACCTACATTGTTAAGAAAATTAATTTCAATTTGTTGTAATTATTTAGGCCGAGGACAAAATAGTTACTAGATAACGATACAAAATTATACAAAGGAGGGACTTTTTGCATCCCGCCTCAAATCGAAGCGGGACTCGGGACTTTTATATGAAAATCGGGACATGTCCCGCCAAATCAGGACATCTGGCAACCCTGGTTGTAGCACAGCCGACTCAACACAAATCGCAGCATTAAGATGATAAATCTCGTTAAGTAAGACGACTGCGTAATATATTCCATACTAATACTGTATCAAGTGTTTATACACTTCCACATCGTTCTTGTGTGGAAAAATATGATTAATCAATAAGTTACTATAAAATTGCATTTCTTTTCAGAATCTAATACCTGTCTTCATACCACAGATTACACACATAGTAACTAATTTTTGCATTAACAGACTAAACCAAACACATGTGGAGAGTTCGTACGCTGCACTATGATGACGAATCACGTCACGTATCATGGCGGCATAATACTTGTACATTTTACGTTTCTCTGCAAAGTTTGGTACATTCTCTGAATCGCAACTTTGTGCATCCTCTTGCTTCAAAGATCATAATAGAGAACAAAAAGTTCGCCCTTTCAAAGTAAAAGAAAACTATCCATGCAGGGAAATATGGTGTTGGGACAGTGATTTCTCAACGATCAATGCAATAAAACACTAGTTTGAGGAACGATGGAACCGGGAAATAAATAATGTTATTTATATGGAACTATTTCTGGGACCAAAAATCGGGCGAAAAAGGCGGGAAAACGACGATAATGGGAACGATGCATCAAGGTTACATTGTACTGTTAATATAATATATTTATAGTATTGTCGTGAATGTATATAGCAGAAATGCATCAATCGGAGGCTACTTTGTATAGAAATTTTTGTAAATTGTATATTTTTATCTATAGTATTCTCTGTAATAACCTGAAGAGCTGCAGCTGCCTTTTTATCTTGTTCTTCTTGTCTCCTCCTTTCTTCTTCTTCTGCCTTACGACGAGCTTCCATTTCAATTTTTCTGAAATTCAAAAAATCAGATTTGAATACATGAATTCATGATTTCCTTAACATATTTTTGTATACTAATTAAAAGCAACAAAATATTTCTTTCTGTCCGTAAAGACATAACAATTTGAATCTTACATTTGCTTCCAACGATAATTCAAGCCAATGTGAATCGTTCTGTATTCCCACCTCTCCTTATTTCGTTAGTATATTACATTCTTTCCATGGTATGTGGAATAGTGGATTAGTTTTCCAATAATATTTCAGCTCAAAATGTATTTATAAAATATAATAATACAAGAGCAAGAAGTAGATACGTAATGGCACAGATAAATATAACAAAGCTTTTTTTTTTTCCAGATTCTACATCAATATGTAACATTTAACATTTTCTCATGATACCGTTTTTCATACAACATCCTATTTTATAGTGGAATTATTACATTATAGTTAATAGAGTAACTGCATGGTTTTACTAAGAATATCGAAAGTCACGTGTTCTGAGGTTGATTTAAATATGAATACAGTGTGTAATTATGATTGTGAATTATATTTTCGTTGTGGGTGAGTAATATTTCTTTCCTTGTGTATTCTTAACATTCTGTACTGTGTAAAATGTTAGATTTTTTTCATTTTTTGTGCCATATATGATTATGTTGTGATATATGATGTGTGTAAGTTTTGTTAATACAGTGAATTTTTTAGCTTAAGGAGGTGTAGCCCTCTACAATGTTGTAAATTTGTATAGACTACATTATATGCTGTTGTTTTCATAAAATTTGTGAAGAAGACTATATTACATTACTCCAATATGGCGAAATATGGCTTTAACTAAAAATGTATAATTGAGGACCGTTTTTGCAAAACTTGCTAACTGCAAAATTTGCAAAATTGAGATTTTTGATGGATTCGTTAACATAAGGCAGGCCTCTACATGATGTTAAAGGCGTCTTAGTAAAATTTGATTATTTCTCTTCATTGTAGTGTGTCAAAGTGTGATCGTTTTTCCAAAACTTGCTTTCTGCTATGTGAGAGTTACAGCAAAATTTTGCTTACTACAGTGTTTTGTCTCTCCTATAAAATTTAGTTTTTTCAGTTAGCAAGTTTTGCAAAATCGGTCCTCAATTTCTCTTGTATATCATTTGTTTAAGTAAATGTAACACTAATATTATGATCAATTAAAATCACTTACTTTCTTCTGTTTTCTTCTTCTTCTCTCTTCTTCCTCTCCTCTTCTTCCTTTCGCTTCTTCTCTCTTTCCATCTCCTCTTGAATCTTCCTTAATCTTTCCTGCTCCTCAGCATTCTTCTGCTGTTGAACCTTCTTTTGAAGCTGGTTCATCTGAGTGTTTGTGGTATTCATAAGCTGAGTGTATAGTTTATCTACTTCTCCAGGCTTTATCTTCTCTTCTCTCTATAAATTTCAAATACAGTACCGTTAGTAAACACTGCACTAATATGATCAATTTTAATTATATAATATTTATGAATACATTTTAAAGAAATGACACATTGGGAAATCAACACTTAAACACTTTCTAGTCAGATTTTGATCTGTAACCGATAATATTAATTAATTTTCCAATTGATATACAAACTTAAAAACCTCTATATGAATCTTCTGTCTGAGAATCAATCTCATTTCAGAATTATTGTTACACCAGCCCACAGAAAAGTTTTACATTTCAAAGCAGGGATGTATTTCAGGCCTGGCAGGCCCAGGCAGCACCAGAATACTATTTTTTGAGGTCGAACGGTGCCAGGGCACTTTTATGATTTTCATATACAGCCAATATAATATTGCTGGACATGTATTATTAACATTATTAGATACTACGGGACCTCTTTAAATTAAATGTTATTAAGACTAGGTAATCAAATTGCATTACTATCGTCAAATTTTGAATTTATAAAGAGTAATATTTTATTCATATTTAAACAATTTCATAGTGAGGTCTACTCTGCAGACCTAACCATCTCTATATCTACATTCAAATCCTTATATTTTCGTCTGACATTCCATAAGTATTCCTGCGGAAATGGTGACGGTGGTGGTGGTGGTGGTGGTGGTGGTGGTCGTAGTGGTGAAGATGATAGCAATGACAACGAAGACAATAATTACTACTGGTACTACCGAAATCACAGAGTCATGGCAAATTTTTGCTTATAAATACACCACTGTTTGAAAGTAATCTCTGATGAAGATAAAAGAATAGTAAGTCCGCATAATAAGATTGTGAAATATCAGAAGGGGGATGATGGGTGAAATTTCTATTTTCTACATTTCTCAAGCTACGTCCTTGATTTTTTGTACACATAATCATGGTGTGATAGATAATGATGTGGTGAAGTTTCAGTTCTGTTAGTGAATTAGTTTCTGAATTACTAACAAAAATATTTTGAAAAATTTGCATATTTCAAAATGAAATATGTCACTCAATTTTTCAGTAGACTGTTTGAATTTTTTTTTCAAAGACCAATGACATATTTAGAAAAACATCACACGTTCATTAGTTTTCCTACATCTTTAATACAAAAAGAGGGGCGGGGGGGGGGGGAATGTATAATCACTGCATACCTAAAAACAGAAATTTTCCATTGCCACTATAAATATATCATTTTTTATTTTTAAAAGTTTTCATTTAATCATAAAACCCATGTGCTACTTTGTTAACCACATATATAGAAAAAGAAGTAAAAATTTCATGTTTCTAGCACCAAAACTGTAAGAGCCTTTACATTTCGAACACAACGAATGTGCTGAAAAAAAAGGGTGAGAAAACAGCTTGTAAAATTAAGATGGAATTGAAGTTCAAGCGTGCAGCCATTTATATATTGCGGTGCTCAAAAGCATAAAAATTACGCAGGCATTGAAACTTGCTCAAGATATAAATAAGAGATTGTGGATTCATTTTTACAAGAAAACGAAAATGCGAGTTTGACTGAAAATGATCAAAATTTTACCTGTCACTCTCCTTAAACTAGATCACGATAATTATACTCCTAAATGACTAGTTTAATGAACAAGATGCACAGATGAAAAGTGTACAGTATACAGAGTAACTGAAAAGAGACGTACGATATATCACTTTAAAAACAAAGGTGATGAAAGGAGCCGAAAAACTGAAAGAGAATAACAGTAAAAAAATGTCTCTAATATAATCTAAAAAAAGTATGTACCGTACTGTATACTAAAAAGTGAATTAATAACGGTAATTGAATAAAGATTCATGATAACTAGTGTGGGTTTACAGCTTATCAAAGGCTATTAATTATTAATTTTTTGTACATTATTAAAAAAAGGAATGTAATCAATCAAAGGCACATGATTGCCTTCATAGATCTGTAAAAGGAGCATGATTCAATTCTACACACAGTGCTGTGGAAAGCCCTACAAAACTGTCACCTGGATAACAATCTAGTGAACTTTATAAGATATGAGAATAATTTACAGTACAGATTTAGGCTTATATCATGTACATGTCAAGGGAACTATAATTATTAAACAGGACAGAAAATATCTATTTAGATTTACATTCACACCTCGATCTCTTGATTTACTAGCTACCTATGAGCCCTGGGGCTGTGAGTAACGACCATAACAAGGCGGAGCAAAGAGAGAAAAAGGCAGGACATTTCTTGATTTTTTAAAAATCCGTGCGGACCCCAGACAAAGGCCTAAAAGGAGGACAAAAAATGACGTCTGGTCGCCCTATTCAAGATTGTTGTTACATATGATTACTTGCTATCCTGCACTTAGTGCCAATATAATAATACCATACAATAATAAAATTATTATATTGATATCAGCGCCTCTTTTAATGTCAATTATTACTTATAATATGTCAGTTTTTTTTTTTCATTTAATAATATTATATATTCTTATTGTGAAATCATTCATGTAATGTGTTCCAATAGCTAATTATAATCAGCTCTTATCTATTGTTATATAGTTCTGCGTTCATCTTATCTATTATTATATAGTCCTACGTTCAAAGTGTAATAAATCATGTGTTTGCAATATTCAAAATGCGTAATGTCGAATGATCAAACTGATTAAGGTGAACGTCGATGAATGCTGATAACGAGAAATTGCATCAGCTTCTCCCTCCGTTTATTATTATTTTAGAGGAGGAACTGATATTTTAGTATGAACTGCAGTGTTTAGTGGCAGTCGGTACAATGTTAACAGGCAGATTATTTCTCATTCTCGAAAATGACATTTCCGCAAATACAATTCTCGTAAATAGTGTTATTGTTCGCCAACGACAACAATCAGTACCAAGAGGGTGTATATTCACTGTACCTGAGCAATAGCTGAACTTACTACTTTCACAACAATACAGTGCACTGTACAGCTACCCCTGAGATAAGAGATTGTGTCACATGATTCATTCCAAGCAGTTATCTTCGCTGCCACCGGTAATCATTCATCAGACAAGTAATATGTACACTTCAAGTATTTGAAGTTGTCCACTTGCTCTACTGCCTCATTTACAATTCGCAAGTTTACCTTCTTTATTTTTCTTCCTATGACCAGGTCTTAGTCTTATTTGCATTTATCTTCATTCCATACTACTCACAGCTGTCATTTAGCTCCAGTAACATATTCCTTAGTATCATCTCCTCTTCTGCTTGTCAATTATGTTTATTTCTTTGTTCTTGAAGTGTCTCACCCAATATCTAACTTTACTTCTATCTAGAGTGGGCCTACTGTCACAATACAAATTTCTTAGATGAGTATGATCTCAATTGCACTAATTTTCTTCACAGTGAGGAATTCAATCACAACCTTTTCTTTTATACGATATCCGAAACATCCACCATTTTGAACAGCTACTGTTTTACTTTCATGTGAATGTATCGTGTTGTCACTCTGTATAGTGGAACTATATATATTTTTATAGAGACATTTTATGATCACTAAATGAAATTAGCAACATTACTAGCTTAGTTGCCTCATAAGTGATGCTTTATTGGTGTCATTTATGAGATTGCAACCTGTCTTTGGATAGTGACTAAACAGCAGAAATGGAAATGGCGATGATGATGACGACAACAACATAGGTTGTTAGGTTTGAAAGAAAAAAAAAATAGATGAGGCATAATTTTCATACCAACCCATAAAGAACAACTAAATGTTTTTACGGGTCTTTTCTCAGGCCATAATAGCTTCTTCCTTTTTTTTTTTTAAAGAAATACAATTTCAATTACAATTTTTCATCACAAAAATGAAGAAAGGAAAATCTTTGTTCTGCCCCTGCAATCAAGATTTATCATATGCATAATTTAGTTGGGCAAAATTGTGTGAATTACTGATAAAAATGTCGGAAATTTATGTTGATAAATAGTTCATAACTAAATTTTAATGAGCATTTGATATACAAATGCATGAAACCAAAAATAAGTTCCATCAACATTTTGACGTTCACCATTTAGCTCCAAACACAAAAGTACTTGAATGGCTTCAGTTTCGAAAGTTCTTAATGCCCTCTAAAAGTACGAGCAGGTAAAACTCCCCTAATTTATGTACAATCATATTTTCCGTAGAACCCTTCCTTTGTACATCCCCTCTAAAAAAAGTCATGTTAAATGCTTTCAGGGCTTCCCTTCCCCCTCCCTCAGATGGTATCTTATTTGCATTAGGAGTGATCATGAAAGTTTGTTTTTCTTACCTTTATTTTCTGTATTGCAGAAGCCATGTCTGCTTGCAGTTTTTTCAAGTCAGAGAGACTCGACTGTTTGTCTTTCTTGAGTTGTCCAATAGAAGCTTCCATTTGTTTTAGTTTTGCCTGTAGGTAAAAATATATATATACACATTTTCATAAAGAAAATAAATTCAAATAGGTGTAATTAAAATGTTGAGGGTGGTGTAAACTTGAAATAGATTTTAAAAACTTATTTAAGGTTCCCATCTAACGGAATATCTGGAGATCGAGTTGGCAACCCTGACAAAGTACACAAATTGATGACAGCTATTAATTAACCCGAGTACAAAAGAGCTAATAACTTAGTAATCAAGTGTTCGGAATTAGAAACCAATCAACATAAACCGTATCCCTATTACCGACAACTTAATTTTACAGCTGAAACAAGTTAACAATAGTAATTATTCTGAGTATAAGAATAAGGAAAATCCAGTGAACTATTGATTTTACAATTGTATTCACTAAGAGAAAGCAAAAGACTTAACCTAATTATTAACTCTCTGAAGAGAAAAGCATTAAATACACATGATTATGTAAATTTCAAGTTACTTTACCTGCAGACTGTTGATTTTTGCTATGCCTCTGTACCTTGGTTGATGAATTCTTTTGGCTAGAAACATGCGAACATTCTTCTGTATTGTTATGAGGCACGCTCTTCTATACAGAATCTTGTATTTCACTGAAAATGAATATTAACAACATTAAAAGTGCTACAACAACGACGACAATAACATTAAAAATATAACAATAATAATATGTATTAATACTAACAATAACAACAGTAAGTTACAAATTTTTGTAATAACTTCATATTTTGCTAAGAAGAGATATCTAACAATACTTAAGACAAGGTTATATAGGATTAGCCAGTGATTACGGGTGAATTTTAATAGCTGTGGAATGCAAACACAATTGAGGAATATCAAATTGTTACAAATTCGTTTTCTGTGTGATGCAATTTAATGAACCATAGTATATTTTTCAGTAAATCAACTGACATTTTCTCTGGAGACTCTTTTTAATGACTATATTTGAGATCCAAGACATGGAAGGATATCCAAATGGGATAAAATTTTAAAATGAGTTACCAATTAATTTTCGTGTTCATGGTAGTGTTAATTCATCATTTCGTGACAATATTACATGTTCTATTCGACCAATGAATGAGTGCATAAAGATATACTGTCCACCCTCAGTTAAACTCAGACATTTTATGAAGACATCATTGACAGGTTTGCTGCTTTAAAAGATAGGAGGATTGACTTGATATGCAAGAAATTGGGCGAGTCCTGAAATAAATTAATTTTCCTGTTTGTATGTGTTCTAGAACTAGTAAAATTGTACGTAGTTTACGAATAGTAGGCCTACTCATTATATTGATAGAACTGTTCATGCATTTGTGTATGTGAACAGCACTTCATCTATTTTTTTTATGACGAGCCGCTACTGGTGCAGCTAAATAAATATGAAGAATATTTTTCATTTTTCTGGAAAAATAAAAACTAACATAATATAATGAAATAACATATCACTGCTAAATTTAACGAATATACATGAAACGAACATAATAATACATTTGTACTTTGAACACAGTAGAGACAATTTTAATACGTAGGGAGTTAAATATGATGATATCTTAATACAATTCTTTACTTACAATCCTTAATGCTTATTGTAATACTTTCATCTTATTTCTCCTCTCCACATATAGTATGCCGTGCCCTTCCTGCTTCCCATCTATTCCTCACGTTATGCCCCTCACTTTCTTCCTTCTATTTAATCTTTAACTACCTGACTCGCATTCCAACCCTAACCGGTACACTTTTGATAGTCCACTTTGTTTAGTCCTCCCAAGCTCCACATCTGTCTCTCTACATCATGTCTACTACATTTCCAGGTGAGTAATACTCTGTTTCATTGGCTCTCATTCATTCGGTATTCTATCATTTAATGTTTCCTTTAGTGCCGCTTTCATGAAAGACGCTTTAATGTCGTTATATTGAAAGGAGCTTTAACGTCGCCACAATGGAACTTCAATGCAACTATGTGGAAAAAGGGTCCAATTTCACTACTTCATTAATTAATGAAAGGAAATTTAGAAAACATTAACTGATAGAATACCGAATTACTCCCAGAGTGTCACCAGCATGATGTATAATTTAGTTTAGTACATTCAGTTTACTTTTAGATGTATTATTTACTTTGGGATCATTTATTTGTACAATATTCGTGTATTGTTGCTTTTATGTTAATGTCAATTTATTGAGACCATTTATTGTCCTGAGTTTACTAGGCTGACCAGACATCCCCCAATTTCCGGGCACAGTCCCCAGTTTTGAGTTGCTGTCCCCGGGGAGCAAATGTCCCCATTTTTGTCCCTGAAAATCAATTTCGTCCCCAGAAGTTTTGATTTTGTTTGAATAACATTTCATACGTAAATATATAAGTATCGTGATGAAACTGCTGTGATTCATGCACATTTCTGAATGGTTCTCAATACGAGACAGAAGAATCAGCGAGCACAGTATGAAATATTCTGCACTCTTTGAGAAGAACATAGCATCTGTCTTCATTCACGTTGCGTGGAAGTGTTAGAACTGCCGCAGTGTCCATTTTTAAGTAGTTAAAAAATAGGAGTTTTGTGACAAATCAACAGGTGAAAAGTGGTCTGATGTTTTTCAACATTTCAAAAAAATTCCATTCCATTTGAAAATCTCCTCAAAATAGTGTCATTAATCATGTGTCTTTCAGTCAGCAATTCATCATTTGAAAAACTTTTTTTTTTCTACACAATGAATTCAATCTGGACTGATGAAAAGTCACGAATAAAAACTGAAACAATTAAAGCTTTGTTACAAGTGAAAAGAAACTTTCATTTCTCATGTGAAGAACTTAATGTGAAATTGTATGGGAATGAACAGATCCTTAAAAAGATATATTCTTCAGATAAGTACCTTTAAAATGTGTGTTAGAGTTCAGTGTGTATAATATTATATGAAAGACTTCCATGCATGCGTCAGTACTGAAATTTAATTCTTAGTGGCTATTATGTATAGGAGTTACATGTGTTTATGCATTTAATTAAGAATGTTAAGATACTGGTACTCTATAAATTTAGTGCACGAAGTTCTATTATTGTATCTACTGTTACATGTATTTTGTGCAACATTTCAACGGAGATTGACTAGATAAGCATTTATGGTTTTTCTTGAAATTGCCGATGTCCCCTGCTGAACCATAAAAAATCTGGTCAGCCTAGAGTTTACTGGTTAGCTTTTTCATATGGTACATTAAATTATGTGTGTTATATGAGGTTTTAGGCTTTCACGGTGAATGTGATCAGAAGTAGACCTTTGGGTATTCCATCGTGTCCTGAAACTTAACATTTCCAACTTTTCGGAACTACAAACAGGTTCCATCCTTGAAGCTAAAGAAGTTGCAGTTGAGCTGAATGCATATTGTATAATACCCAAAATGCACCGAATTATTATAGGGAAGTAATTGTAACTCCTTTAGCTTTTTCTCTCAATCACCATCATTGTAGCATCCTAGCTTTATATGAAATATCTGTTTGTATGGCAACTCAGGTTACTCACTGCATCATGAGTAAAATTACGCTGATCAAGTAACTACTTATTTTTGAAACTAGGTGACTGAATCTTTCTCCTCTACGTCAATAATAATACTATAAATTAGTTTAATTAATCTCTTTTACATACATTTATGTTATTAATATGTTCTGTATTCATGTTATTCGTATGTCTCATTTGACTCCAACAATTTGTTATCTTATACAAATACAGTAATACTGAGGAACTATAAATGCTCAGATGTTTGAATTAGCAAGACATAAAGGGACCAACAGAGAAGACAACTCTTCTGGTCATACCTATCTGCTCTGATGATGGAACCTGTATGTGATTTCGAAAAGTTGGAAATGTTAAGTTTCATGACACGATGGAATACCCAAAAGACTATTTCTGATCACATTCACAGTGAAAACCTAAAAACTCATATAACTAAGATAATTTAATGTACAATATGAAAAGGCTAACCAGTAAACTCCAGGGCAATAAATGGTCTCAAATTTATGTTAACATAAAAGCAACAATACACAAATATTGTACGAATAAATGGCCCCGAAGTAAAGGTAAATTAAAAGAACTAAACTAAATTATACACCATGTTGTTGACACTCTGGGAATAATTAAATTAATGAAAGGGAATTTAGAAAGCATTAACTGATAGAATACTGAATGAATGAGAGCCAATGAAATAGAGTATTACTCACCTGGAGATGTGGTAGACATGATGTAGAGAGACAGATGTGGAGCTTGGGAGGACCAAAGTGGACTACCAAAAGGGTAGGGTTGGAATGCGAATCAGGTAGTTAAAGATTAGATAGAAGGAAGAGAGGGAGGAGCGTAATGTGAGGAATAGATGGGAAGCAGGAAGGGCACAGCATTCTATACCTGGAGAGGAGGAACAAGATGAAAGAATTACATTATTAATTTATTTTTAATTGAAGCAACAAATCCGCCCATTTTAAGCCAAGCATACGAAAACACAGACAGAAATAATTGTAATGAACAAAACTTCAAGACACTTGACTCAAATTTCCAACCCAAAAGAAAAGAAAAAGGAAGAAAATATGGAAAAATTGTAAATCGTTTCAAATTCAAGATTAGCATGAACACTGATATTCGTATTTTGCTAACTTCATTAAGTAATAGGCCTACTACAGAATATAATTTTTTGCTTTAACTGTTATGCATGATGTACCATATTGTCAGAGTACCGTAATAATTCTCCAGTGCTCGGGAAAAGTGACATAAGTCAGTTTCCACAAATCTTTTTTGATCATTTATTGACAACTTATGGAACATCTGCTCACTTGGAAAAAAAATACATAAGTATTCCTCCCATTACAATAATTCATACAGAAAAAAATCAAATCGACATAAACCAGTGTAAATTGTCAATAAATTATCAAAAAAGGTTTGTGGAAACTGACTTATGTCACTTTTCTCAAGCGCTGTAGAATTAATGCAAACTATTTTTACATTATCTATATGGAGATGAACAAAAATAACTACGAGTGATAAGCATAACACATTGTTACTGGAAGACTGTAGTTGTACCATTTACTTTCAGCACTTAATTATTTAAACGTTATCAATAAAAAGGTTAAGAAGAGCTTGATTTTGCTGTAAGCATACGTAATGCTACAGACATTTCAGTTAGATGCCAATTATTATATTAATGGTTTTAGAGAAAGGAAACTTATAAAAGGAAGAAATCATTATTATCTATAGGAACCAAGAAGAAAATATATTTGAAGTATTAAGTAGGACAGCAAGAAAGAAATCTTCAAAACATTAATTCAGTATTTTCAGTATGTATGGCATTACAAAACACAATGTATCAAAAGTCATGCAACCTGTAGCTTAAAGTACCGTAATATTGCTCTTATGTTACCAATCTCAACTTCCAAATTTTTATAAATAATAATAGGACTTCAACTACCGGTATTCCAAAAAATATCAGAATCTAATGAGAAGTATTATGTTTCTTGTAGTGCACTGCATTTTAGTTTTACGCATTTCTTTTGTACGTCTATAAAAGAGTATGAACAGAAAGGAGCATATATTTTCACTTTGTGTCTGGGCCGAATTGCAATCGGCTGATGTTATGCCAGCTCAAAGCTAAGTAATGTTGTTGTTGTTTTCTAATGCGTTTGACAATAAGGTCACTCCAATATTTTTCAAAGATATTATCATGGTCAGCCACTGAAACACAGATATTGAGGTGTTCCGAATCCATTTCTTGGTTTGAGTTGCACAATGGGCAGTTAGGGGACTGATATATTCCAATTCTATGCAGGTGTTTGGCCAAACAATCATGGCCTGTTGCCAGTCTAAATGCAGCTACAGACTATTTTCGTGGTAAATCGGGAATTAACTGTGGTTTATGATGCAGAGAGTTCCATTTTTTCCCTTGAGATTGTGTTATCAAATTTTGTTTGTTGGAGTCTAAGTATGTATGTAGATTTAATAAATCTTTTCACAGAGTAATATGTAGATTTAGTAACAGGTAATGTAAGCCAAGTAATGTGCTTGTATGTCTCCGATTAGTTCCATACCTGCCTTCATTGTGCAGTGTGATAACGCTTAAAGCTCAAGGCATGTCATGTGATGTGTAATATGACGTCTCTTAAAGATCAAGACATGTCATTACTTTTAGTGTTAGTTCTTTCAAATGCAATTTTAGTGTGTGTGCATTAAATTAGATTGTCAGGCCACTTAAATGCCAGCTGAAGAAGCTCACGTAAACAAAAAAATGTTATTTATGACACATATGACAAAACCGACTCTTGTCGAGATGTGTGTAAGCAAATCAGAGAGAAATTCCCTGGCTTCCTAGTTTCAGGTAGAGAAACAGACAACTTGTTCTTATATTAAGGGAAATATAGGATTGCTAAATACTAGAATTCCTAAGCCAAAACTAAGGGTTCTTTAATAAAATTGGTACATCATTGAAACATTTTCCACAGAAAGCCAAACTACATCGTGTTTCACAGGAAGTAGGCGTTTCAAAAAGTTCAGCCTATTTTTTTTTTTCCATAACGGAGTGACCTGAAGGCTTACACTGCAGCCTAAGGCCTATTGTACTTACCACTCTTATTCTGTAAATGAGTGAGTAGCCAAAGAGTCACACTTAGGGACATTGTGGTACTATCAATATAAGTAGGTATTGATACTTTATTTGTGATACTGACTATAAATGGATTCGATATTTTACTGTTATCAATAGAAAAGCACTGAAAGCAGCAAGACAAATCGGATTTATAGTTGTTAACCATATTAAGTTATTGTGTTGTGTTATGTGGCGATTGATTTTCGCCACTATTTCCTTTTTCCCTTTCCTTCCCCTTTTTATTTTAGTCATTTTTATCTTACTTATTCATTTGTTTCTTTTTCCTTTCTCTTATTTTCTTTTCATCCCAATAGGGCGTGTGTGGGATGTAGGACTTAAGTCTTTCCTTCCTTACACATTTCATCAGAACTCTTGCGCTCATTTAGGAGAAGCCATTTCTATAGTTATGAGATAATGATTGGTTTCCCTTTTTCGTCAGGTGGTTTTGGCAATTAGTTATTATTGAGTGTGAATATTGTATCACTATATAAGGCGCAAATGGTGTGGCTTTATCCCCCAGATCTTCATGTTACACGAGTTTGTTGTGATATTATTTTAAAGCTATAGTGTGATAACTAGTCACACCTTCCTTCCCTAGAGTAGGATTTATTTTAGTAATTTTCTTTTTTATTCTTTTCGTTCGTTATCCTTACCTTGGGCAGGAAAGATGTAACTTAAGTGGAGAATGTATGTGTTGGATTTGGTTTTCAACTTTGATTGTAACAGTATTTTAGGGCTATGAATTGTATTAAAGTTAGTGCTTTATGTAAATGTGTTACTTTGTATATTTTTGTTTTATGAGACAATCTGACAGTTTCTCCCTGATTATTTCCATTCCTCATTACTACTATTTGGATAAAGTAGCTGTACCAGGATAGGTATCGTTGGTCCGTGTGTTTTGTTTACAAACATTAACTGCTGGGAAGAGCATTCCCCAATAGACAGTACAGCCCTAGTTAATGTTTGTAAACAAAATGCACAGACCAAAGATTCCTATCCTGATACAGCTATTTTATCCGAACTGTACTCAATACCTAACCAGTTCATGTATAAATTTTTATTTTATTTTAGTAGGTTATTTTACGATGCTTTATCAACATCTAAGGTTATTTAGTGTCTGAATGTGATGAAGGTAATAATGTCAATGAAATGACTCCAGGGTCTAGCACCGAAAGTTACCCTGCATTTGCTCATATTGGATTGAGGGAAAACCCCGGAAAAAACCTCAACCAGGTAACTTGCCCCAGGCCACCTGGTTTCACGGCCAGACACACTAACCATTACTCCACAGGTGTGAACTGGATAAATCCTAAGGGGTTGGATAGGCAGCAAGCCTCCCAGTTGTGATGTGATTAAACAGCTGAAATGCCTCCTTCTACAAGTAAATTGCGGACTTATTTCCACAAGAAGGATATGTGGACGGAAATCCTGGTAGAGAAAAGTTTTTGGGTGTAAGTTAAGTTACATGGGATTCAATATCGATACCAAGTATCCTTTAAAATGCAGTAGGCCTATCATAACATCTCTAGGTGCATTTGTGCACTTTTTAGAAGGCATGAATTTCGTATCTGTCAATGTTTCAGTGAAGGAAATGGACTCAAGGCATACTAATGAATATATAAGTAATTTAATATTGGAAATATTCAATGAATGGTTCATCGAAAGCAAAAAAATTACAGACATTGTTACTAATGATGGACCCAATATAGTGGCCATGGATAAATTTATATTCATCCAGTCCACACCTGTGGAGTAACGGTCAGCGCGTCTGGCCGCAAAACCAGGTGGCCCGGGTTCGATTCCCGGTCGGGGCAAGTTACCTGGTTGAGGTTTTTTCCGGGGTTTTCCCTGAACCCAATATAAGCAAATGCTGGGTAACTTTCGGTGTTGGACCCCGGACTCATTTCACCGGCATTATCACCTTCATCTCGTTCAGACGCTAAATAACCTCAGATGTTGATAAAGCGTCGTAAAATAACCTACTAAAATAAATATATTCATCCATATCCATGTAGTGGCATTGCTCTTCAATAAACTTCAGCAATACCAATCGATACTTTAAGTAATTGATACCATCTTTTCGATATGATGGGAATATTGATATTGAGTATGGTATTCAATATCGATACCAAAATGCAGTACTGCAACATTCCTAATCACGCTCTTGTACATAATGGCTACTGAACTTTTAAGACTCTAACTTTACAATTTGGAAATAAATGAATGCAGACAGACGCCATTTTGAACAAAGTTTTCAACATAAGTTAGTATTCATTATGAAATAAAAACAATTGTGTGCGTGTTATAATAAGTGTAAGTCATGTGTTTAACTACACAGGAGGTTACAGATCGAAATTTCTGCTGACTATGCCACATGCTGCTTGTACTTTATTGGCCCAATCCCAAGCCGAATGCTCTGTATATAACATTAAATGTTAAGTTATTTAAAAATTTCATTAATTTGTACAGATTTGAATGAACACATGCTTTGGAGTTTCATATTCAGAATACTTGGAATTATCTAATTTTTTTAAATAATCTGTGTCTAATTCATGCATTACATATACGTGCACATTACCAATACCCAAGAAAAAAACACTCTAGTGAAGGAAATGTTGAAGTGTGTTAGTCTGACGAGTAGCAAAATCAAGCAGGAAAGTAGTTAAATCCATGCGACGTGCTACATGCAGTTTGCTAATGAAGCTGGTAGGCCCCTTTACAAATGACCTATCAAATTTTACCTACATTTTATAACTGATAAGGCACACCACTGAGTTTTCTTCCACCTTGATGTAAGAAGCCATTTCTTCACCTTGGCTACCATACTGGCCAAATTCTCGGGATCTGATTTCATGATTGAATCGAATTCTGCAAACTTGCCTGGTCGGAAAAACACTCTAGTCACGCCAAAACGGTAATCATTTTCAGTCATCCCCAGTGCTTGCAACAGTGCCTGGCAACACAAAGATATTCATATACACAAGAAAGTAGTAATAAAATTACACGGTAATTCCATTCCTTATTAAACATTTATTTCATGCAGCTCCATTGTATTCCAATGTCAGGGTTTTATGGGGCTTTATAAACTATAGAAGATAAAGAATAAGAAAAGGGAAAGGTGGAGGAAACAACAGGAAAGGCAAAGGAATCGACAAGAAATGTGAAGGAATTAAAAGGAAAGGCGGAGAAACAGACAGGAAAGGTGGAGGAACAGACAGGAAATGCAGAGAAACAGACAGGAAAAGTGGAGGAATCGACCGACAGGAAAGGCAGAGGAACAGACAGGAAAGGCAGAGGAACAGACCGGTAAGGTAGAGGAATCGACAGGAAAGGGGAGGAACAGACAGGAAAGGTAGAGGAATCGACAATAAAGGCGGAGGAACAGACAGGAAAGGCAGAGGAACAGACCGGTAAGGTAGAGGAATCGACAGGAAAGGTAGAGGAATCGACAGTAAAGGCGGAGGAACAGACAGGAAAAGTAGAGGAACAGACAGGAAAGGCAGAGGAACAGACAGGAAAGGCAGAGGAACAGACAGGAAAGGCAGAGGAACAGACAGGAAAGGCAGAGGAACAGACAGGAAAGGTAGAGGAACAGACAGGAAAGGTAGAGGAATCGACAGGAAAGGCGGAGGAACAGACAGGAAAGGTAGAGGAACAGACAGGAAAGGCAGAGGAACAGACAGGAAAGGCAGAGGAACAGACAGGAAAGGCAGAGGAACAGACAGGAAAGGTAGAGGAACAGACAGGAAAGGTAGAGGAATCGACAGGAAAGGCGGAGGAACAGACAGGAAAGGTAGAGGAACAGACAGGAAAGGCAGAGGAACAGACAGGAAAGGCAGAGGAACAGACAGGAAAGGCAGAGGAATAGACAGGAAAGGCAGAGGAATAGACCGGTAAGGTAGAGGAACAGACAGGAAAGGTAGAGGAATCGACAGTAAAGGCGGAGGAACAGACAGGAAAAGTAGAGGAACAGACAGGAAAGGCAGAGGAACAGACAGGAAAGGCAGAGGAACAGACAGGAAAGGCAGAGGAACAGACAGGAAAGGCAGAGGAACAGACAGGAAAGGTAGAGGAACAGACAGGAAAGGTAGAGGAATCGACAGGAAAGGCGGAGGAACAGACAGGAAAGGTAGAGGAACAGACAGGAAAGGCAGAGGAACAGACAGGAAAGGCAGAGGAACAGACAGGAAAGGCAGAGGAATAGACCGATAAGGTAGAGGAACAGACAGGAAAGGTAGAGGAACAGACTGGTAAGGTAGAGGAATCGACAGGAAAGGCGGAGGAACAGACAGGAAAGGTAGAGGAATCGACAGTAAAGGCGGAGGAACAGACAGGAAAGGCAGAGGAACAGACCGGTAAGGTAGAGGAATCGACAGGAAAGGCAGAGGAACAGACAGGAAAGGCAGAGGAACAGACAGGAAAGGCAGAGGAACAGACAGGAAAGGCAGAGGAACAGACAGGAAAGGTAGAGGAACAGACAGGAAAGGCAGAGGAACAGACAGGAAAGGCAGAGGAACAGACAGGAAAGGCAGAGGAACAGACAGGAAAGGCAGAGGAACAGACAGGAAAGGCAGAGGAACAGACAGGAAAGGTAGAGGAACAGACAGGAAAGGCAGAGGAACAGACAGGAAAGGCAGAGGAACAGACAGGAAAGGTAGAGGAACAGACAGGAAAGGCAGAGGAACAGACAGGAAAGGCAGAGGAACAGACAGGAAAGGTAGAGGAATCGACAGGAAAGGCGGAGGAACAGACAGGAAAGGCAGAGGAACAGACAGGAAAGGTAGAGGATTCGACAGGAAAGGTAGAGGAATCGATAGGAAAGGCGGAGGAACAGACAGGAAAGGTAGAGAAACAGACAGGAAAGGCAGAGGAACAGACAGGAAAGGCAGAGGAACAGACAGGAAAGGCAGAGGAATAGACCGGTAAGGTAGAGGAACAGACAGGAAAGGTAGAGGAATCGACAGTAAAGGCGGAGGAACAGACAGGAAAAGTAGAGGAACAGACAGGAAAGGCAGAGGAACAGACAGGAAAGGCAGAGGAACAGACAGGAAAGGCAGAGGAACAGACAGGAAAGGCAGAGGAACAGACAGGAAAGGTAGAGGAACAGACAGGAAAGGTGGAGGAATCGACAGGAAAGGCGGAGGAACAGACAGGAAAGGTAGAGGAACAGACAGGAAAGGCAGAGGAACAGACAGGAAAGGCAGAGGAACAGACAGGAAAGGCAGAGGAATAGACCGATAAGGTAGAGGAACAGACAGGAAAGGTAGAGGAACAGACTGGTAAGGTAGAGGAATCGACAGGAAAGGCGGAGGAACAGACAGGAAAGGTAGAGGAATCGACAGTAAAGGCGGAGGAACAGACAGGAAAGGCAGAGGAACAGACCGGTAAGGTAGAGGAATCGACAGGAAAGGCAGAGGAACAGACAGGAAAGGCAGAGGAACAGACAGGAAAGGTAGAGGAACAGACAGGAAAGGCAGAGGAACAGACAGGAAAGGCAGAGGAACAGACAGGAAAGGCAGAGGAACAGACAGGAAAGGTAGAGGAACAGACAGGAAAGGCAGAGGAACAGACAGGAAAGGCAGAGGAACAGACAGGAAAGGTAGAGGAATCGACAGGAAAGGCGGAGGAATCGACAGGAAAGGCGGAGGAATCGACAGGAAAGGCGGAGGAACAGACAGGAAAGGCAGAGGAACAGACAGGAAAGGTAGAGGATTCGACAGGAAAGGTACAGGAATCGATAGGAAAGGTAGAAAAACCAACAGGAAAGGTGAAGGAACATACAGGAAAGGCAGAGGAACAGACGGGGAAAGTGGGGGAACAGACAGGAAAGATGGAGGAACCGAATGAAAGATGGAACAACTGTAAGAAAGGTGGAGGAACTGACAGAAAGAGGAAAAGAGACAGAAAGAAAATTGAAGAGAAGAATAGTGAAAGAATAATAACTGATTAAATTTCTAACTTTTTTTACCGTGTAAAATATTTAGGATTTACCTTGCTTGTCTAGTTTCAGAGTCTTGTGCTTCACTGCCCAAAGCCTAGTGGAGATCCCATGCGGGATCAGCAGTATACTCTTTATTATTGTGTAACATTTCTTACTCAATTAATGCATATCAACTCCTTATAGACTATTTGTCTTACCTTGCAGAAGACCCTAGGTTCCAAAGATGCCAGTTTAGGTGGTAAGAATTTGTGATACATTTTATACAAGTCCGCGAACTGAACTCGTGAAGGGAAGCCATTCTGCATTAGTTCCATGACACTGGTCATCCCTGAGCATTCAAGTTGCGACAAAATTGAACCACCTTCAAACTGATGATCCACCATTTTCTGATTTGGTTTGATACACCTTATGAAATTTGTGCCCTGTAAAATAATAAACAGTCCTACTTTTATAGTCTATTATATTATACAATATTCAATTTCAAATTTATACAAACTTCCAAAGAGAAATTTTAACTCATTAAAATGGTTTGTCTGGATCACACTGTACATAAAAGCTCTTTGTTGTAAACTATACTTACAATTAACAATGAACAGTATAACTTAAGCAGAATGATAATTTTAATATAGAACTGAGTATCACATCAATTCACTAACAAACTCTAAACCAAATTGACTGATGTGACTCAGCACCTCTAAGTGTCCATTTCACTTCAAGATTACATCTGAACTCTCACAGTAAGGAACTGTGCTTTGATGACCCTTACACTACTAACTGCTCTGTATGTACATTTATGACACAGTGCAAACAACCAAACATCATCATCATCATCATCATCATCATCATCATCATCATCATCATCATCATCATCATCATCATCCTTGCAGGTATTAGGCCTAGTGGCCTGTTTCGGTCTCCGTCCATCTTTTCATGGGGCGTCCCAAAGATCGTCTTTCATGTGGTATATAGCGAAGAATTTGTCTTGGGAGTCTGGAACAGTCCATCCTATTGACATTGTTAAGCCATTTTTGTCTATAGTGGTTGAGATGTTCAAAATCGGTGTAATTTTTAATTCTTTTGTAATTAGTTCATTCCTTTTGTGGTCAAGCAAGCTGTAGCCGGCAGTCCACCTCAGAAATCTCATTTTCGCAGTTGTTAGGCATTGAACATCTGAGTTTCGGACAGTCCAGGCCTCACTACCATACATGAGGACAGGTCTTGCTAGAACTTTATATGCTTTTAACCTGGTATGTTTTTGGGTTTTCGTGGTTGTGAAAAACGGGTTGATGGTTCTTAAGGCTCCATTAAAATGTTGAATATTTTCAGATATATCAGTAACAGGTGGGCTAAATATGTCAAATCTAAATATTTAAATGAGTTTACCTGTTCTAACGTATGGGTTCCAATGCAAATATTACTCCTAACTGGCTGTTTACCTTGGAACACCATAATTTTTGTTTTGTTTGGGGAAATTTTCATATTGAAATTTTGTGCTATTATATTCAGGTGATATATAAATTATATAATCTTGCAGCAATCTCAATGTCGTCCATCCAATCCAATGTAAACTAGTCAACTTATCCATTATAGGTTACCTATTCCATATATCCCACACAGTCTATGTATACAGAGTGTTCATTTCAAAACTTCCCAGTCTAAATAAGTACATATATAAATTCAATTTAATTAAACAAAAAACACGTCAATTTAGACACTGAAGGGGAAGTTTAAAACCAGTCTCAACGGCATATTAGGTTACACCCCTCACCTCCAGCCCCCCCCCCCACTTTGAAATTTCAAATGGCACCCCTATCTTGTGATATTCAAATTTGAAAGAGTATTCAATTGTGTATACATCTCATTAATTTGTTTTCGCATCTTTTGTTTTCTATCGTTACCTGGGAACCTGTATTGTTATTGTCAGTTGATTGTAGGATGAAAATACAGTTTATTTTGTGTGTGTAATTTCCTAAATTTAATCAATAAGAATGTTTTCTGTCCTCTCTTAAAATAATTTAATAAACAAACACAACTATTACATGAAATAGTCTTTTTAGCTTTATTCTCTTCAGCTCTAATCATCAAAAACAACAATCCAGGTTGCCAGACGATGATAGAAAACAAAAGATGCGAAAACAATTGAATGAGGTGTATAAACAATTGAATATTCTTTCAAATTTAAGTATCACAAGTTAGGGGTGCCATTTGAAATTTCAAACTGGGAGTGGCTGGAGGTAAGGGGGTGAAAACTAATATGCAATTAAGACTGGTTTTAAACTTCCCCCTCAATATCTAAATTGAGGTGTTTTTTGTTTAAGGGGTTAGGTACAGCTTATAGCAGTAAAATTTTGGAAATCTTCAACTTTTTTTTTTTTCCTCCATTACTGTATCTTGTACAATAATGAAAATTAGTATGTGTAAAACACTGTCCTGATGTATGAAAAAAATATTTTTACTATTTAAAAAAAAAATTATTTACATTTTCGTTTTCAAAATTCAGTTCACTGTGCAGTGATGAAGCGTTTCCCACATAACTCAAAAACTATAAAACATTCTGTGATGAAATATCTTTTGTCTATTTATGCATGTCATTTCTACAATATAATGCAAGATCACTTCTCTACCTTTGATAGATTGTTTGATAAAAAATAAACTCATTTAAAAAATGGCCAAATATCAGTACTTTCATCTAACACCAAATAAAAAAAAATATTATTTATTAAGGAATGTAGATGAAAGAGCATGATATTGTAAATAAGAGTTTCAGCAATAAAATAAAAGAGAGAAAACATGAAAAGTTAACAAGTCTATGAGTTATGAGGGAAATGCTTCATCACTGCACAGTAGACTGCCACCATTTTGAAATTTGAAAAAATATATATATAAATAATTTTTTTGATCGTAAAAATATTTTTTTTTTTCATATAGCAGAAGGATATTATTATACAAGAAACAGTAATGAAGGAAAAGAATGTTGAATATTTCCAAAAATTTTACTGCTGTAAGCTATACCTAACCCCTTAATTAAATTTAATTTAAATTATATAGGCACTTATTTAGACTGGGAAGTTTTGAAATGAACAATGTATATATTGCGTGCACCCTATCCTACCCAAGACAGTATACATTAGATTAATGTAAGATCTAGTTGTTTAACTACATTACTGAAAGCTTGTGAGTAGAAATTTTACATGATTAAGGTTTTACTGCTCTTATAATTTAACATGCTAGTCTGTTGTTGGAAGAGATATAGTCTACAGTTAAAATTGACACTGAATAGAAATACATATGATAGCCATTTTTCTATATGACAGGCTACATTTAATACTTACAGTGCTCTTAAGTTTATCCATAAGTTCTCCTAGCTGCGTCTTGAACTTGGAACCAACACTGCTGAATGTAAGTTTACCCTTTTGCTGGCTCATGTTCGAAGATGGAAATAAACTCTGAAGGAAAGGATTTCTGCTTTCTTGAACCAAACTCTCCAGCGAAGCATGCAGTGCATCATTGTTCTTTTCAATGAACTCACCCTACGAAGTTAAAAGATTTTTACATTATCATTTTCATAGTACTTAGAAGCAATTTAAAAGCATGTTACATATACGTAAAAAATAAATTATTAATGCTATAGGCCCAACTGTAAACCAACAGACAGAATGCAGAAAACCCCATTTAATTTAACTTCATATTGGAGTGAAAATGGCAAGTTGTAGCCGATTTAAGTGAACACCATATTTTAACGTTTTGGTGGCTACTTCATTCACCTGCATAGAATTGGAATATATCAGTCCCCTAACTGCCCATTGTGCAACTCAAACCAAGAAATGGATTCGGAACACCTCAAAATCTGTGCTTCAGTGGCTGACCATGATAATATCTTTGAAAAATATTGGAGTGCAAGAGGTCAAATGACTTTATTGTCAAACGCCTGGCATTAGAAAACAACAACAACAATTTAACTTCAATTAATCGAAACAGTAAAGTAAAAATAGATATCGGTACCATATTTTTTTTGGCCGTAACCCACCAGGATTTGAACTTGGATTATTAGCACAGAAAGAAGATAGCTGTTTGGCCAATGGGGTGCCACACGAAAAACTGTGACAAACAGTTTAAAACTTCACATCTTATTTTTACTGTAAATTCCTACGCAAAGAATAACAAGATTCAATCTCATCTGACTGATTTGTTGCACCATTTATCAACTACGGGTACTTATGTAAAGTCTTTAAGAAGAAAGAACTTTTAGTAATTACGGCTTTCATTTTTATCTGTGTTTAAATAGACTTACAGTCCTGTAGCATACTGCGCCTGCAAAATGCCTGATCATGAAGCCTTCATTATCCCTAGTATCACGATGTGCTTTTAATCGGGATGTTCTTGGAAGAGCCAATCGGAAATGTCCAGCCCATTTCTGGTGAACTTCCATAGTGAAATGTTCAGGACTGGGTTTTGGGAGCTTTGATTCCTCGTCGAGAATGCTGAATATTCCAGTGCCTTTACACTCTATTAAATCTGTGAAACAAAGCAAATTTCAAAATCAAATTTTAAATGTTTAAAATAAATATACCGGTAATCTAAAATAAAAAAAGAATTACCCAAAACCAGAGTATTAGATGCTACGTACTGAATTTTTTAAATGCCAAAAGTAGGTTATACAATTATTATACTCTGAATGTAACTTATTAACATAAATACGCGTAAATAAAATAAACAAACGAAGCATGAGTTACCAGTAAATACCTGTCAAATACTAGCTATACTACTGCACGTTAAGTTCTTTATCTACATATTAACATTTTTTTTTTTTTTTTTTAGTCACTGATCACAAATATTCAATAGAGGACAGCGAAGTCATCTAATTATAATACGTATAGTAATAATTATTGTTAGTGTTAACGATGCTTATTAACAAAAATGGTGTTGGAAATTTTACTGTTAACATCGAAAGAAGCAATTTGAAAGGAATATTGTAATCATATTTATTCTCGTCTGAATTACTGCATTATCACTTGAGTGACTAAAGTGACAATACATTTATTTGTAAAAAAATCAGTTAAGTACAACTTACTGTTATAACTCGACCGAGGCAAGTGGAGATGCGGGTGTAATGTGAACAATCGCAATGTCACTTTATGAACACAGGAGAAGTACAAGTGGTGCTCCGGACTGCAGGACTCCACTGGCCTTGGTCGAGTAATACATATTTTAATTTTTACTTACCGATGCAGTCCTGATTATCTCTAAAATCTATTTTTGGAACTTGCAATGCTTCTCTCTGATACAGATCTTGTTCATCCTTCAAGATCCTCTCATTGAAAAATTGCTGCAATTTCTCATTACAATAGTTGATACAGAACTGTTCGAAACTGTTGACTGTGAAATATTCTGTAAAAGTAAAATTTTTTTATAGAAAACGTTCATATTACAAACATATTCATCAAGTTTATGAATTTTTCCTAACTACATTTAAGAAAAAAATCGGTTACACAAGAATGAAAGAAACCAAGCAATATGAGGTTTTGAAGCTGACTAATTTACAAGAATGACGCAACTAGTAAAAAAAAAAAAAAAAATCAATGTCATGTTTCACTGTATGTTTCATAACAATTCCATTCTTCATCATATTATCGAAGATATCTCTTCCTCTATATGATAATTTAGTCTTTTATGTGATTGTCTGCAGAAACAAACTCTTTGGTATTCTACCATGTGCTAAAACTTAACATCTCCATATTTTTATGCATACCGTACTGCATACACATTCTATCTTCAGAGCAAAGTAAGCAGTTCTTCAAGTTGTACTACTTAGTTGTCCTGAAGATGGAACCTGTGTACATTTCGAAGCACATCTAACAGACTAGGGAATACTGAAAAACCTGTTTCTGAATACCTGTATTCCTGTTTCTAGTTTATCTTCTTTAACCATAATTTACAACACATACAGAAATGACATCTTTCACTCTAACCTAAATAACATATATTTTCATTTTCTCCATTACACACAGGAAGTGTATGTATTTGTAATTCCAAAAAGTAACGAATTCAATAAGTTTTACACTCCAAGTACAGATATATAATATTAATCTTCTATGCCACATCAATAAATTTAAAAATGCAATTATATTGTCAGATTCCAAAGCAGCTATTCTATCAATAATCTCTAGACACACACCTTCATCTCAAACAGCAGAAATAACCAAAATGCTCTCTCAATTAATATCACTCAATAAAAGAATTGTATTCCAATGGATACCATCCCATTGTGGAATCCTGGGAAACGAGAATGCAGATGCTTTAGCAAAGAAGAGCAGCACTGCTACTTACAGACCTGTTACTAAATCTACGTATTACTGTGTGAAAAGATTTATTAAATCTACATACTTAGACTTCAACAAACAAAATTTGATAACACAATCTCAAGGGAAAAAATGGAACTCTCTACATCATAATCCATAGTTAATTCCCGATTTACCACGCAAATCATCTTTAGCTGCATTTAGATTGGCAACAGGCCATGACTGTTTGGCCAAGCACCTGCATAGAATTGGAATATATCAGTCCCCTAACTACCCATTGTGCAATTCAAATCAAGAAATGGATTCGGAACACCTCAAAATCTGTGCTTCTGTGGCTGCCCATGACAATATCTTTGAAAAATATTGGAGTGCAAGAGGTCAAATGACTTTAGTGTCGAACACCTGGCATTAGAAAACAACAACATATTAATCTTTCACAATTACCTAGGATATAAATCTTTATATATTGTAATTGCATGCAATATTATCTGCCTATTTACGAAAATCGATGGATATATTGCAAAGTATTAGCAATTTATAATGAAATTCTACCTGTATTATACACTTGTCAAGCAACCATAACAACTATGAAAACAAACTGTTAAAGAAAGAGTTATAACTCACAACTACAATGTGGTCTTTACAACTGATTGTGAAAGGCAGGTACGCTTTTATTACAAGGAGTGACTCATTCCAGTCCAACTGTCTTCCATGATCCTTAAATTATTGTGGCAAGGAAGGTAACATTTTTAAGGATTATTTTCAATAAAAGATGTAATTTTATTCACATTTATTAACTTTTTTGGGGGGGGAGGGAGAAGAACAGTTTGCTGTATTTTCGTAACAGCTATTAATATTAACAGCTATCATATTAATTTTAAAAAGCAATTTGTAGATGTAGGCCTAGTATCTTTAAGTTCTAAACTTTGTTTCTAAAAGTTATTCAGTAGAAAAGTACTGGTATGTAACTAAAAATTAACGTCCCCAAAAAATGGAAATGTGAATACGGTACATAACACAATGTCTAAATTTTCATTTGTCACTTTTTCTTGTGTAGGCCTACACATTTTAAAAGGCATTACAAACGACTGAATAAATTTCTATTATTTCCCACACACAAACATTCGTCAATTTTTTTTAGTAAAAATAATATTTAACCATAACTGGTATCTAAACTGTCTTTATTTTACCGTCTTTAGCAAACTAAACAATTTTATTCACAGCAGTGAAAAAACATTTTTTAAATCACTCTCTCCATCATAACCAACAACAATAAAATCCATACATTCATTAATTTATAACTTCTTCACAAACGATACAGTACAAAGAAACGGCCTGCATTTCAAAATTAAATTTTGAAACCAGTAATGGATAAAATATTACATAGCAAACGAGAGTAAACAAATTTTATGCGCTCATGGAAATTGTCAATCTCAGCTTTGCCTTGAGCACTAAGCTTTCCACTTGAGGATAAAATTTAATATTACTCTCTTGTACTATAAATCATTGCCAGTTAAATTGACTCTAAGGTAATGAATATGAGCAAAAGCCATCTAATAATTTATGACAAGTCGTTGAACATAGAATTTCGAACATCACATTTGACATCAGGGTAACTGAAACATCATTTGCGTGAAAATCTCGAAATCGATTTTTTGTGCCATCACAATATTTCCTCTCTATATTTCATATACCGGGTAATAAAGTAATGGAGGATTTCAAGAAGAATGTAGCAAGTAGCCTGTAAAATAAATTTATTATCTTTTTCCACTATATTTCCAGATAATGCTCACTTATCATACTTACTTACAAATGGCTTTTAAGGAACCCGAAGGTTCATTGCCGCCCTCACATAAGCCCGCCATCGGTCCCTATCCTGTGCAAGATTAAGCCAGTCTCTATCATCATATCCCACCTCCCTCAAATCCATTTTAATATTATCCTCCCATCTACGTCTCGGCCTCCCTAAAGGTCTTTTTCCCTCCGGTCTCCCAACTAACACTCTATATGCATTTCTGGATTCGCCCATACGTGCTACATGCCCTGCCCATCTCAAACGTCTGGATTTCAAGTTCCTAATTATGTCAGGTGAAGAATACAATGTGTGCAGTTCTGTGTTGTGTAACTTTCTCCATTCTCCTGTAACTTCATCCCGCTTAGCCCCAAATATTTTCCTAAGCACCTTATTCTCAACCACCCTTAACCTATGTTCCTCTCTCAGAGTGAGAGTCCAAGTTTCACAGCCATATAGAACAACCGGTAATATAACTGTTTTATAAATTCTAACTTTCAGATTTTTGGAGAGCAGACTGGATGATAAGAGCTTCTCAACCGAATAATAACACGCATTTCCCATATTTATTCTGCGTTTAATTTCCTCCCGAGTGTCATTTATATTTGTTACTGTTGCTCCAAGATATTTGAATTTTTCCACCTCTTCGAAGGATAAATCTCCAATATTTATATTTCCATTTCGTACAATATTCCCGTCACGAGACATAATCATATACTTTGTCTTTTCGGGATTTACTTCCAAACCGATCGCTTTACTTGCTTCAAGTAAAATTTCCGTGTTTTCCCTAACCGTTTGTGTATTTTCTCCTAACATATTCACGTCATCCGCATAGACAAGAAGCTGATGTAGCCCGTTCAATTCCAAACCCTGCCTGTTATCCTGAACTTTCCTAATGGCATATTCTATAGCGAAGTTAAAAAGTAAAGGTGATAGTGCATCTCCCTGCTTTAGCCCGCAGTGAATTGGAAAAGGATCAGATAGAAACTGACCTATACGGACTCTGCTGTATGTTTCACTGAGACACATTTTAATTAATCGAACTAGTTTCTTGGGAATACCAAATTCAATAAGAATATCATATAATACTTCCCTCTTAACCGAGTCATATGCCTTTTTGAAATCTATGAATAACTGATGTACTGTACCCTTATACTCCCATTTTTTCTCCATTATCTGCCGAATACAAAAAATCTGATCAATAGTCGATCTATTACGCCGAAAACCGCACTGATGATCCCCAATAATTTCATCTACGTACGGAGTTAATCTCCTCAAAAGAATATTGGACAAAATTTTGTACGACGTCAACAGAAGTGATATTCCTCGAAAGTTACCACAGTTGGTTTTGTCCCCCTTTTTAAAAATAGGTACAATTATGGACTCCTTCCATTGATCTGGTACAATTTCCTTTTCCCAAATAGCAAGTACAAGTTTATAAATTTCGCTATATAATGCACTTCCACCCTCTTGTATTAATTCTGCTGGAATCTGATCGATACCTGGAGACTTGTACTTTTTCAGATTTTCTATCGCAATTTCGACTTCTGAAAGCGTGGGTTCGGGTATAAATGGCTCAGCAGTTTGTATTTCAATTTCGTCCCGATCATTTCTATTTGGCCTATGTACATTTAGTAGTTGCGCAAAATAGTTTTTCCATCTGTTTAGGATTGATGGAGAGTCTGCAAGCAAGTCACCATTCTCATCCTTGATCACATTTACCCTTGGCTGATATCCGTTCTTAAATTCCTTTATACCCTTATATAAATCTCGAATGTTTTTATTCTTACTATTTGTTTCTACCTCATTCAGTTTTTCCTTCAAGTAACCTCTCTTTTTATTCCTAAGTGTACGACTTGCTTCCCGTCTTTCATTGAAATAATTATCTCTCTTCTCCTCAACTGGATCCTGTAAGAATTTCAATTTTGCCTGTTTCCTTCTTTCTACTACCATGCAACAATCTTCATCAAACCACGGTTTCTTTTTCTTAGTTTCATAATAACCTATGCTCTGCTCAGCTGCAATTTTGATACTATCTCTGATATTTTCCCACACGCTATTAACATCTAATTCTTTCTCAACTTCGTCGGAACTTTCTAAAGTGGCAAACCTATTCGAAATTTCGACCTGATAATTTTGCTTAGCTTCCTCGTCCTTTAATTTCAAAATATTGAATTTAGTAATATTAACTTGTTGCTCTACTCGCTTGGCTACTGATAATCTTTCTCTTAATTCTCCAATCACCAAATAATGGTCAGAATTACAGTCTGCACCCCTGAAAGTTCGAATATCTACTATACTAGTATGTCTCCGTTTATCTATCAAGATGTGATCAATTTGGTTGTGTGTCAATCCATCTGGAGAAGTCCAAGTATATTTATGTATATCCTTATGGGGGAATGTTGTACTTTTGACAATTAAATTTTTCGATGTGGCAAAGTTGACTAATCTAACTCCATTGTCACTACTAATTGCGTGTAGGCTCTCTTTTCCAATAGTTGGTCTAAAAATCTCCTCCCGTCCTACTTTAGCGTTGAAATCCCCCAATAAAATTTTCATGTGATATCTAGGGAACTGATCAAAAGTATGTTCCAATTCTTCATAGAAGCTATCCTTTATATAGTCGTCTTTCTCTTCTGTAGGGGCGTGAGCATTTATAACCATGATGTCGCACCATCTACCCTTAAGTACTAAATATGATAACCTGTCACTGATAAATTCGACCTTTTTTACTGCTGATTTTATTCTTTTATGTACAAAGAATCCTGTTCCTAATTGGTGATTATTGTTTCCTTCCCCATAATACAACAAGTAATCTCCTATTTGTGATATGCCATTCCCATCTAACCTAACCTCTTGTACTCCCACAAAGTCTATTCTATATCTAGCTAGTTCTTTTGCTACTAATGTTACCCCTCCTGTTCTATAAAGACTAGTTACGTTCCAAGTGCCAAATCTCAAAACCTTATTCCTTTGCTGTGGTCGTGCCAGAGAATCAGTCCTATTCCGAGGCTTACTGTAGGAATTCGTAACAAGCTGTTTTTTACGGTGATGGGTTGTTAGCCCTTCGCCCAACCCCCAAGCTGGAGGACCACCCCTTATCGGCTGTCCACGACTGCTTATTCAATATATTCGCAGCTACCCTCCATATCTGGAGGCCGTCTCCTCTATCCGCAACCTGAGGACGCGCCATGCCGTGGTGATAGGGACCCACCATACATGGGCTCACTTATCATAAGCTATTAAAAAACTTTTCAAACTTTGACCGAAAAGTTAGACAATTCACAAATACATTATACACTACTGTTACAACAGGAAATGTATTCCTAATTACTACAGTGCATACAGTAAGGACAGTAATAAGAAGTTATTCAACTAAATACTAATATACAACATATTTGGTGACAATTATGTACTTGCGCTTTTTTCTTTTATTATATATCGAAAAATTGTGTGGAATGTTTCTAATATCAGCATAGATAAAATTCATATGAAACTCCACTTATACTTTCTCAAATTATGACCCTCAAAATTATAGAAAGTTAATTGAACAAATTTTCGTACCAAATCCTGCAATATCCAATACTCCGATGTAATAGCTTGAAGCTTTGAAAGGGATTGACTTGTTGATGCGCTGGACAATGTGGTCGAATAAATTACTGTAAACAGCTTTGGCAAGAGCATCTCTGGCATTGTTTGCCTCATACACCTTTAGTGGAACCCTGAAAAACATTAAACAAAAACATCAGACTACAGCGAGAAAGGAAGTATTTTTTATTGTTTTATAACAGTAAAATCTAGTTACATGATTTTATGTAGTAGTTTAAGTAATGGTAATTCGTTAAAAGTAGTACAGCCTATTTTTGTTTTTTATTTTTTAAAATTAACTAAACATCTCTGTCTTCTTTCTTATGTATTTACTTGGATATAACACACCATCGCATATAATACACACCCCAATTTTTTTTTATCCCAAAATTCAGAAAAAAATAGTGGCAAATAAAATACGCACCTGTGCTAAAAACCACTCAAGATTAAAACTGTATCATAATATAGGTTATGAAGGCACCCTTACTTCTAGTTATTCATCACATTCATCCTCACTTGCAGTATCAGAACTGGAACTTTAAGTCAACATGTCCTGGTTAATGTCATTGACAATGACTAACGTCATACCACTCTTCTTCTCTTCTGTCTCACACGGATTTAGATCCTTGGTCCTATTCCAACCTCAATTCCATCCCATTTTAGAGCATCCCACCTCTCTTCTTCCTAATGATTTAAGGCTATTTTTGGTATTCTTGATTTATCCATACTCCTCAGATGATCTTTCCAGTTGTCTGTATTGTCAGATTTTTTTATCCAGCAGGGGACATTGGCAATTTCAAGAAAAACCACAAATGCTTACCTAGTCACTCTCCGTTGAAATGTAGAAAATACAATACCGGTATGTAACAGTAGATACAATGACAGAACTTTGCACACTAAATTTGTAGAATATCTTAACTTTTTGAATTAAATGCATAAACATACGTAACTCCTATATATATATAATTATAGCCACTAAGAATTCAATTTCAGTACTGATGCATGCATGGAAGTCTTTCACATTATATTGCACACACTGAACTCTAACACACACATATTACAAGTACTTGTCTGAAGTATGCATCTTTTTAAGGATCTGTTCATTCCCATACAGCTTCACACTAAGTTCTTCACATAAGAAATGAAAGTTTGTTTTCACTTGTAACAAGGCTTTAACTGTTTCAACTTTTATTCTAGACTTTTCATCAGCCCAATTGAGTTCATTGTGGAGAAAAGTCTTTCAACTGATGAATTACTGCCTGGAAGACACTAATCTGTTTGTTGTAGTATCACAAAATTTTTATGTTCCACAAAATGAGGAAAAAAACTTACATTAACTGTATTTTAACGGGCAAATCGTAAAACAGCGAACGCTAATCTCCGCCCACGAC
Organism: Periplaneta americana; assembly: GCF_040183065.1. NCBI lineage: Eukaryota > Metazoa > Arthropoda > Insecta > Blattodea > Blattidae > Periplaneta > Periplaneta americana. The sequence goes on from NC_091124.1 coordinate 49,911,898, forward strand.
CCCTTTCCACTTTCCCCCTACAAGCTCACCACACACTCTAGCGGGAAAGAGTGGAAATAGGGGTTTAGGGTGGGGTGACATCTAGTGGAGGAAAGTGGAACAAAAAGAGTGAATGCGGCATCTATGAAGCAAAAGAGGAACTTCGTCCTGTTGCCCTCTCTCTCTCTCTCCCTTTTTTTTTTTATGACTTTGCAGAGGGCAGTATTCGATCTGACGATCTTCCTAACGAAACGCACGCACACACGATTTTTGGTCATGCTTTAGACCTCTCGGCTACCGAGATGAGTTGGTGGTAGAAGAGAAAATGAATCCATTTATGTTCAAGAGAACTGCCATAACGTATTGCAGAAATGCAATGTGTGTCGTTGGATATGTCTTGTTGTCTAATGCACATTAATTTGGTTGTATTGTGTTGTGAAGTGTTGTAAAATATGAAATACGTGTGAGGCGGTAGGCAGTGATCCACCGAAGCACAGCAGATAGTAGACAGAGAGACAGTAGAGAGAGAGAGCAGGCGAGCGAGGTGCCGAGCAGCGAGGGTGGGGATAACTTCCCCTACTGGCGTTCGCTGTTTTACGATTTATCCATTTTAACGAATTTGTCAGAATTCACTTACATGATAACTGTGCCTTTGAGTCCACCTCGACTTGACTGCATGACCCTGGACACTAGTGCTTGTCGTAACTCTCCTGGATCCACTCCCATTAGTTTAGCTGCAATTGATAGCGACTTTTCTGAGTTGGCACAAACTTTGCAGCCACCTTTCGTGTCCTCTGGATTGTCTTCGAAGGCAACATTTCCCAAATGTAACACAGCAGCCACCATGGTATAGATATTCAGTCTTTCTGAGTCAGATAATCCTAAACGATTCAGGGCCTGGAATGTGACAAATAAAATTCATATGAGCGAATGTTTTCGTCTTTTTACCCATTGTATTCACTCCATTGTAAGGGGCATGCCTGATTCCTTGGTCACAAACTCAAAAAGGCCCAAGATTACTACTTCAGGCAACAGAGTATGACCCCGGTGAATAAGCTGATAACTTGTAAAAACTGAATTTTACAGAACAAAAAACCAAGTTTGCAGTGAAGCTGTAAATCAGATATTTGCTTTGTTGCACGTTAATGCTGTACGAGACTACGACACTATAAGAACCCATTGCTTGTCGGAATTGCAAGTGAGCAGAGATGAGGCTACAGGATCCATGAAGCAATTAAGGCAACATCTTCGGTACCGTGAATTTAAAACCTGGTGTGCATACCCCCAGAAGGGAAAAGGAGTTGTATTGTTCGAAGAAGTACCTGCAGCCAACTCGTGGATCATCAAGCATGAAGGGTTATCAAGTTCTGAATGGAGAGATATGCTAAATATGACTGTGATGGTGGCACCAGTACGTTCTCTCCCTGGTCGCTCTACACACACAACCCACTGTAGGCACTGCAGTGAGTATGAAACTTTACCACATGTGCTTGGGAGTTGCCCACAGGGAGAAGTACTCAGAATAAAACGTCACAACACCATACGTTCTATTATCGCAGATGCACTTCGATCCAAAAAGCTAGACGTTCACGAGAAAGTTCATTGTATTGCTGATGGTGGAAGCAATCGTAGGATCGATATCATAGCTATAAATAGGAATAAACAGACAGCCGAAATAATTGATCCTACAATCAGATTTGAAATCTCAGCCACTCAACCATCTGAAGTGAACGAAGAGAAAAAGAAAATCTACGAGCCCACGATTCAATACCTATCGGCGAAATACAACATAGAAAAAATCACAGTTACCGGTCTCTTCTTCGGAGCAAGAGGCACCATTCCGAAAGCCTTTGTAAAGTGGAGGGAAAAATACAAGCTGACGAGAGATCTTCAAGATGCCATCGTCACCACCATAATAAAATTTTCTGTAGTGATATTTCATCAGCATCTTTATGGTGTACATTCAATTTATATTATATTTGGTTCTATATTTTTTTCTTATGTCTTAATCAATTTTGTCTGAAACCTGTTTATATAATTTTTCATTTTAAATTGTATTGTGAGCTATTCTGTGTCGCAGGGCAAACCCAAAATATTGGGTCAGACCAATAAATTAAATTAATGTAAAAATTAACGATAATACAGCTCAAAGTGATTATATTATGTTCATGCATAAGTTCGTAGAGTTTTCGTTCATCATCACAATATCACCACAGTCTAGTATATACAGTCACGAAGCTTGAGTTTTGAGAGTACTAGGAACAATAGACTGTGCAGGTACTATTTCGCATTGTCTGTAATGAGGCGATAGTAGCGATCCTAGTGGTTAGTAACTATCTATGGATGCATATTTACCATGTATTGAACCGAACGCTTCCAACATATTCTTCTGTTTGAGTTTAATGCAGGGCAAAGACAGCAGAAGTGGTTCGAAACATTTGTGTCGTGTATGGAGAGAATACCATAGGAGAAAGCACTGCAAGAAAATGATTCTGTCATTTCAATACCCCCCCCCCCCACCATACAAAAGTTAGCATCCATCCACAGAAAATGATTGCTGTGTGTCAGGTGGGATAAAAAGAATGTGTCGTGTTCTATGAATTCCTTTCCAGGAATGCAACCATCAATCACTGTATCTCCGACATACCACTACCATCACTATTGAAAGAAGAAGAAAAAACTTGATACAGCACTTTGACGCTTCATGGCATTACAGTATACACTGATTGCTCTTTACTGATATTAGATAACAGATTTAAACATAAGTACCAACCAATGACCAAATACATTCAGAATAGCCTATAATCTTAATAAAAATAATTTATATATTCAAATGGAATAAAAAAATTGTATAAGTGTTAAAAGATGAAAACGAAGTATGTTACGAATGTTCTTGATGGTGTATTTTTTAGCTGAAAGTTCACTTATATTTTTAATTTATGTTGGATGGGAAATAATATAATAATACAAAGTGTCTCAAATAAACGGGCTTTTCTAAGTACAACAAAATAAATACGTTGCATAAAGAGACAGAAAATAAAAAATACAAATGTGTAACATTATATATTGCCATTTGTGTAACATCAGTCATGTTCAAATTTTGAAAATTATGTCCGGCTGTGAATGATGATTGTTTATATGATGAATTTTGTTGTTTGCTGTCTATCATAGCTTCCCAAGTGCATCACGATGCTGGGTGGGCACCGGTCCCATACACTTGCCGAAATTTCACGAGAAAATTTCTTCCCTCCATAGGACTCGAACCAGCGCACATTCTGTAATGCGAGTCCTAGGCAGGATGCCTTAGACCACGACGCCATGGCCCAGGACGATAGAGTATAAGGTAAAACTAAATATACACTTCTAGATTACATCATAAGTATCATAAATAAATAAAATACTTCTATATTCATTTACGTAACATGCATCAAGTAATTAATATAGGTAATTGTTCAGCTTACAGTGTCCATATTTTTGAAGTCCTCAACATCATCCAACATTGTATCTCGAAGTCCTCCTTTTGAAAGGTGATTCTGGCTCTTTTGGCTGTTGTTCAATTGCTTCTCTGTTGCGTTAGTTGTGAAGTACTGGGTGCATCCATGATTCAGGTACTAACAAAAAATTTAGGCATAGAATAAGAAAAAAAATAAACGAAATAGGAGTGTTGAAGATGCCTTAGTAAGATACAGCCTACATGAAGATTGAGAGTGAGAAGATGGTCAAAGGCTGTAAAATCCGTAGCAGAAGAAGAAGAAGAAGAATAAGAAGAAGAAGAAGAAGAAGAAAGAAGAAAAAAAGAAGAAGAAAGAAGGAAAGAAGGAAGAAGGACAGTACATTGAAATTTCTAGGAGTTTTGTAACTTTATTTTATTGCAAATATTATTTTAAACAAAGAAACTATCTTTACATACGTGAACATTCAGGCATGTTTTTGAGACACCTGTGAAGAACTACTGGGTGTTCAGTTCAAAATGTGTCATGGCTCGCTGTATGCCGTCATGTGGCTAGCCGATGAGCCTAGAGAATTCAATCTTCCTACACTTCCGCAGAGGTGTATAACCTAAGAGGCAGAAAAGCTGCCTAGCAAGTACGGCGTTCATTCTGAAGAGTACATACCGATACGTACGGTAACGCTGGTAGTGGCAGCAATGTGAACTGTTTGCAAATACGTACTGTCGGGATATGGGGAGAGGGTTAAGACGATTACTTACGTATTTGTTGACATTAACTTCGACGGTCAACATGGACACGGAGCATTTGATTTGTGTTGTGGAATGTTACCGTACGCAACCGATAATAACAAATACCCTGCGTACGACTTGCCGGCGCAAAACACAGTTCGAAAGAGGTTATGGTAGCACACAGACGGTACAGACCGCCATCTGTTGCTGCGATGTTCAAGTTATACCGTACACGTTCTCAAGTTCAGATTGAAGAACGCCTTAAATAATAGGCAACTTCTCTAACATATAAGCTGAAACTCGCTTCAAATCGGTGACCCAACAACAGTGACGTCATGACACACTTTGAAATGAACGCCCAGTAGATCAAGAGATAAAATTAATACCAAAATGTATCCAGTCAAGTGGATGAGACTGTACTCACATGGAAATCGTCAGGCTTGGTGATGTTCAACTGTTCTCGAAGACTCTCAGGTGCTCCAGCACAGAGGAGGTAAAATACGTGGTAGTTACGTTCGTGCTCACTCTGTCTGCAAATACGAGACTTCTCCAGCAAGTAGTGAGAGATGAACCCTCCAACCACCTGGTAGCGATTATCGAAGTGAACTTCCATAAATTTCCCGAAACGACTACTGTTGTTGTTGCGTGTTGTCTTTGCATTACCAAAGGCTTCCATTACAGGATTTGCTAAGGGCATAAACATTCATCATTAGATAATGTTGACAGCAATACATTCTAGAACGAGCATATTTATGACATCAAAACTTTAATTAAATAAAATATACTCCTTTAAAGTAACATGTACCTTACAAAATACAGTAAATGAACCAATATTTGTTGTCATACATGTGACAAAAAACTTATTTTAAATCACAACAAAAGTGAATGAATAATTTTTCATCATTCGAGTGGTAACTTTAATAAATTCGATTCAGCTGAACTCTTGGGTTTACATCTAGATGTAAAATTAAACTGGAATATACACATTCAATTATTGTGGAGAAAGTTGTAGAGAATAATATACTTATTAAAAAACTTATAAAACTAACTGGTGAAAAAACAGTTAATTTCTGCTTACTATGCTTTCTTCCACTCGCATCTCATGTACGCAAATATTCTTTGTCTAACTCCACTGGTGCACAACATGTTTGCAAAAGAGAGCAATTCGTACTATGAAGGGTATGACTAATAAAGACTCTTGTAGAACAGTTTTCTGTGAATATAAAATGTTAACTCTTTCTTCTATTTACATTTCAGGCTTCATGCTAAGGATTAAAGCAAATACTAATAATTTAAGATAAAATAATTCACTCCTGTAGAACTAGATATAGACATGATATAAATAACCCACAGAGTAAACTGCAGAAAACTCGAAATTACTATAAAAATATTGGCGCTGGTATAAATTTTACATAGTTTATTATCAGATAATTAACTCTAGAAGGAAATATATTGCAAAAAAATAATCACAAATTGCGTACTGGTATATAATAGTAGAACTGAATATGAAGAAAAAAAACCTCGTGCTGTATAAAAGAAATAATTGTAGGGATAATGAGAAGTATATCATCATCATCATCATCATCATCATCATCATCATCATCATCATCATCTCTGTTACTGGTATATTTGTATTAAGTTTAATGTATTTATTCAAATAGGTTGTTTGTATTCTTTTGATGTTAGCTACGTATTGGGTCTTTTATGTTCTATTGTTCTGTGATAGGGTTGCCATGTCTTACGTTTTTTCTTACATTTTTTATTGCTTACGTTTTTCTTTTGCCAGTGAAACTATTTCTTTTTTTTTTTTTCTTTAATCCACGCACATCAAAGATTCTTATTTTTGAAGTCCCGGAATATTGCGATTACAATGACATTACACAAATGATACAGTTTATTTTTAATAGTTCTGTGAACTTTTCTGATGGTCATGTTTACAGAAATAGGACTGCAACCACCTAGAAATTATACAACAAACCATCACTGCTTTATCATAATTATTGCAAAATTCACCAATTTATTGATAATCAAAGCATAAACATCCAAATAATTTGTGCCATTTAATATACTGAACTGAACATATGATGGTGAGTACGACTAAAATGATTTAGATGTGAATCACTTGAATACAAGTACTGATGAAACTATAAAAAACTGTAATGGACGAAGATTAAATTCAGACAATCTCATTCATCTTGCCATCACTTTATCATCTCTCTATAATTCAGAGTACTGTAATCTTTTATTAATCTCTTAGTAGGAGGATGAAACGACTACATGATTAACATTGTCTTCATATTATATCTACAGTCCTACAGTCAATGTTCTATGGAACATGTAACCATAGCTAAGAGTTAGTGCCATGCCTAAGTATTGTAATATGAGATCACTTAATGAATTAGAGAAAACTATTTTATCAGTTACCAACTAAGTTGGAAAAAAAATGTTGCCATGAATTTTCGTTAGTTTCAAAATAGAGTATAGAAATGAATAATTAATTAAAAACATTAATATGTTTCATATTCCCGCCAAAAATTTTGCATCTTAGGATTTTTTTAAAAATAGATTTTATTGATCATTCAGCATTGTAGCACTATACAGATCCATGAGAAAAAGAAATAACAAGAAATACCGAAGAAAAAAATAAATATGGAAGAAAAGAGAAATACCGAAGAAAAGAGAAATACCGAAAGAAAGAGAAATGCCGAAGAAAAAAGAAATACCGAGGAATACCAAAGGAAAAATAAATAACAAAGGAAAAAGAAATGCAGAAGAAAAAAGAAATGCAGAAGAAAAAAGAAATGCAGAAGGAAAAAGAAATGCAGAAGGAAAAAGAAATGCAGAAGGAAAAAGAAATGCAGAAGGAAAAAGAAATAACGAACAAGAAAGAAATACCTACCAAAGAAAAAAGAAATAATGTAGGAAAAAGAAATAACGAAGGAAAAAGAAATAATGAAGGAAAAAGAAATAATGAAGGAAAAAGAATTGCAGAAGAAAAAAGAAATGAAGAAGGAAAAAGAAATGAAGAAGGAAAAAGAAATGCAGAAGGAAAAAGAAATGCAGAAGGAAAAAGAAATGCAGAAGGAAAAAGAAATGCAGAAGGAAAAAGAAATGCAGAAGGAAAAAGAAATGCAGAAGGAAAAAGAAATGCAGAAGGAAAAAGAAATGAAGAAGGGAAAAGAAATGCAGAAGGAAAAAGAAATAACGAAGAAGAAAGAAATACAAAAGAAAAAAGAAATACAAAAGAAAAAAGAAATAATGTAGGAAAAAGAAATAATGTAGGAAAAAGAAATAATGTAGGAAAAAGAAATAACGAAGAAGAAAGAAATACAAAAGAAAAAAGAAATACAAAAGAAAAAAGAAATAATGTAGGAAAAAGAAATAACGAAGGAAAAAGAAATAACAAGAAAAAAAAAAGATCCAAAATTAAATCTAAAATCATATTTTGTAAACATAACCTCCATCAGAAGGTTTAGTAGAGTCTACAATTACAAATAGACAGTATTCTACCTTTCTGCATTGTATTATACATCTGATGAAGCTTTCGTAACATGCAAAGATAACAAAACTAACCATCCAGGATCTTCTGCTCGATGGGACCGGCTGTTGTCCCCCATAGCTCACACAGATAGCGCAGTAAGTACTTAGTAGACTCCGTCTTCCCAGCTCCCGATTCACCAGACACTATAATTGACTGCGATTGCTTCAGCACTTTCATATCACGAAATGACTTGTCCGCTGTAAAATTAATTTTTAATGATACATTTTAATACAACAAATCGAGAACTTATTTTATCACACAGAACAATCTTTTTGTAATGATGAGATCTATATTCCTTTTCTAGCAACTTTGTTCATGGAGATAGCAGCTTTTTAGCTGCCCAGAACAACATGAGCCATTCGAGCTTTAGCAATGTTGCCTACTTGTAATGTTGCATCTCATTCACTGTTATGTTAATGTTATGTTTTATTTAACGACGCTCGCAACTGCAGAGGTTATATCAGCGTCGCCAGATGTGCCGGAATTTTGTCCCGCAGGAGTTCTTTTACATGCCAGTAAATCTACTGACATGAGCCTGTCGCATTTAAGCACACTTAAATGCCATCGACCTGGCCCGGGATCGAACCCGCAACCTTGGGCATAGAAGGCCAGCGCTATACCAACTTGCCAACCAGGTCGACTTTCACTGTTATTATCTGTGCATTTCGAACTGGTGGATCAAGGTCAAGTACAAGCGTACAAAAGTACAAACCATTCACGAGTCACTGAACTGAAAACTGAACTGTTGCACTAGTAATTCCGGCTGTCCCAGCTGACTTTAGTTAAGGAGAATGGCCCAGGATTGGAGTAAACACACATGGCAAATGCAGTCCATTGCTTGACCTTGAGCTGCCAGTTCGAAATGCACAGATAATAGTTATGGTAAGTTAATTACCCTATTATATGCTACACGAATATGATTAGACATATGAACTAAGTCACGTGAAAAGCATTATAAGAAACTGTAGCAAGATATGTTGAATAAAGATTTAATTTCACCATTTTTTTTTTATTTGACGGGAAATTATTAGAAAAAAAAAATTGAAAACATATCTAACAATATCCAAACATTGGCTGAATCATTATATTAAAACGTAATGTCAACAGTGTCGTGACAATCTGGTTCAATATACAAGGGAGGGAGGGAGGGAGGGAGGGAAACATTCATTAAAGCAAGTTCTTCATCTACATTGATGAAAATTCTAATACATTTTAATACTTTTCGATTGCTGGTAAAATTCATGTTCTGGGAATAATAAGTTAATTAAGTAGTAAAATATCGCTGCAATTGAAAAGTATTGGGAATAAATTTGAATAAGGAACAAAAAAAAAAGTTTCCTTCCCAGCCAGGATTCGAACCACGAAAGTCTTAGTTACCAGTCCATCGTGCTCTGGAGTGAACAAGGCTCTGAAATCAGCTACAAGGGTCGGTCTGTTTTTTTTTTTTGCCACTACTGTACATTCCTTGTATTTCTTGTATACTGCTATTGCCAATGTCAACTGCAGTTCATAATATTTATTTGTCATTGTTTCTTATGTTGACTTTAACACTTGTTTAAAACTTAAAAGTTTCTTACTTAAAACGTTAAAAGTGTTATGATTTAAAGCGGTAATAAATGTACCTTATGAGAGACAGACTGATCCCATTTCAACACTGGTGTGGTGCTAACTTCAGCGTCTTTCAAACTACTGCTGCTCCAGCTGATCTTGATTTCCGGCATTTGCGTTCGTCAATTGTAGGTGTGGGGGTGTGTTGCTCTTATGGTGGGGGTGGTTGGTTGTGTGTCATGTATCATGATATCGAATAATGTATGAGTACTGAATTGTAATTGTGTTGTGGGTGTGTTATTGTGTGCTTGTATATATATTTTGTATTGTCCTAATATGTTTAACTGTGAACTTTTTGGTGTGATGTGTATTTTTTCCATACCTGTTTCTATGTTATTGTAGTCGTGATTGTTGCTGTTAATATGTTCTGCATAATTTGATGTGATGTACAGTTTAGTTATAGCACTTATAGCTTTAATGTGTTCATCAAATCACATCAAATTACGCAGAACATATTACCAACAACAATCACGACTACAATAACATAGAAACAGATAAGGAAATACTACACATCACACCAAAAAGTTCACAGTTAAATATATTAGAACAAAACGAAATATAAAAGCACACAATAACAAACCCACAGCATATAATTAATACATAATTACAATTCAATATGAATACATTATTCGATATCATAATACACGACACACAAACCACTGCCACCACCAACTGACCAATGCAAACTCCGAAAATCAAGACCAGCTGGAGCAGCAGTAGTTCGAAAGATGTTGAAGACAACACTACACCGGTGTTGGAACAGGATCCATCTATTATAAGGTACATTACCTCTTTAAATCATAATACTTTTAACGTTTTATCTAAGAAAGTTTTAAATTTATTTTGTAATTAAGAAACCATGTTTGTCGCTTTTGTGCCACAGTTTTAGTTTACAAACAAAAAAGAACAAACATGAAATACGTTTCTGATAGATATTCTATAAACTAGAAATATACAATTATAGGCATTCATTTAGTAAAATGAGTTACACTTACCAATAGCAAACACGTGAGGTGGCATAACACCTAGAGATTTTCCCTGATAGCTCTTGATTGTCATGGAAGAATACAAGTCTCGGATTTCGAAGTACGGATTCACAGCTATTAAAATATTGGCTACATATGTCTGCAAAAGAAGAATTATAAATGTCAGCAGTTTAATAATTACCTAATTATTTTTTTAATAAATGTCACCAGGTTGTCTTTCGACATTTCTGGTTTTTCTCTCCTGGCAATGTCATGCATGTAACTCACTTCAGAGGTTGGTGTGCCTGGGAGGCAGTTACGTCGATGATATGAAGGATGACTACGTATGATTATGTGATGCCAGGAGAGGTCTTAAATATAAACTTAACCTAAATTTCAGACCATGGACGAACACAGAAACAAATCCATTTAAGGAAAAATTCCTGTGCTCCAAGCGGGAATCGAATCTGGGACCTCATAAACTGTAGCCAGAAGCTCTGACTCGTCATTACCTAAATATACAGTAAATTAATGGAAACTTCTCAATCCACAGAAAATAAACAATTACTTACATAAATCTTGTCTTTATCATACCGAGTGCGAATGTTATTCAAGAGGGTTGCAGGGTTGAGATACATTAAGGCACCTGAAACATAAAGAACATACTTACTTACTGGCTTTTAAGGAACCCGGAGGTTCATTGCCACCCTCACATAAGCCCGCCATTGGTCCCTATCCTGAGCAAGATTAATCCAGTTTCTACCATCATATCCTACCTCCCTCAAATCCATTTTAATATTATCTTCCCATCTACGTCTCGGCCTCCCCAAAGGTCTTTTTCCCTCAGGCCTCCCAACTAACACTCTATATGCATTTCTGTACTCTTGATAATTAAATTTTTTGATGTGGCAAAGTTGACTAACCTAACTCCATTGTCATTACTACACATAAAGAACATAAATCAACAAAATGAATTTGAGTAGGCCTACTGTGAAAATGCTGTTACCGAAAAAAATTATTTAGAAACTGTTACGAAAACTCATTTTAGTATGGGATATCGATATGTGATTTTACCATGTTGTCTACTGTTCCCCAACCAGGAGATCAACCGTGAAAGGAATGTGCTTACTATTGCGTCATTTATTGGAACGAAGTAGATAAATAATATTATCGTTATAACGTCAGTTTAAAAACCATGCGCTCTCCTGCATATGTTATTTCCTGTATGAAGAAATTAAAAGACCAGGAGATTAACTGTGATCTAATTTTGTAACTAGGGTAGTATCAATATGTCTGTATCAATGTTATGGTTTGTGCTGTGAGAGTTAACCAATAGAGATAAGAGTACCCACGTGTGTGACCTTATGACATCTTATGACATCAACATTCATTCACAGCATCACCGCGCTCCCCTTCATTCCCTGGAGACTTTCTCGTGGTTGGAGTACAGTAGCCTATCTGTCCACATATAATTAGATTTTCTCGTAAACTATTGGACGGACTTCGTATATACAAAGGATACTCTGGAGTTAAATATCGATTTTGGACTTGGTTCTTTTTTTTTTTTTTTTTTTTTTTTGGTGTCTTTGAAATGACTTCTGACGATGTATAAAAGGAGTCATACCAAATTAGAGTTGTAAATGTATTAAAAAGAAGGTTTTTTAAATGCCTGTTACTTTTATTTGCAGATGTAAAGTAGAACATTTTAAGTGAATATTAAAATTGAAATTAATTATCTATAATGCAACTTTCTATATGAAAAAAAAATAATAGTACTTTGAATTGTTTATAGTACCTGACTTTACAACATGTCCAAAGTACATATATTTCGGTTAATATTATCTTCAAAAACTGACTTAACCCCCAATGTTTATTTAAAAAAAACTTTAATATGAAGCAGCATTCCTTTGCAGAACGAAAATGATAAGAAAGGTAATGGCAATCATGTGGAATTCGTGGAAATGAAAAAATTTATATAAATAATTTTTTTGCATGTACAAATTTGTCATACTGAAATCAATTCACTTTCTCTTAACGTGAAGTTACTTGTGAAGGAAATGGGTTTGTATTTTTACATTCTAATTATACAACTAGAATAAGTGTACTGTATGCTTACAGTTGTCATCAAAATCAGTTTTATCATGTTGTTCCGCATAATATACGCGTTCCAGGTTGCACGTGAGCCTTGAGTGTTTGGATTCAACAGGGAGAATTGTTGCTTCTCCATCATGTCCTATATCTTGAATTGTCCCCAGAATAAACCCTTCAACAGGGTCCGGGACCCACACTTTCTGTCTTTCCATCATCTAGTCCACTTTTCCTGAAATAAAAAATATATATATTTACAATCATAATATTGTTGTAGATGATACAGTACTTAGTTAGAGACAATTACTACATATTAATATTGTCAGATTAAGTTGCCTATAATGCATTTCTTTATCTGGTCTTACATAAAAAAACAAAGGAAAGGAAAGGTATGGATGGATTGTGAAGATGGCAAAAAAAGATGAAGGCCACTGTGACGAAGATGAGGATGACTTAATAAAAGTATCAATTTTCTAAAACTGTGATATTTATCATATTAATACAGTAGTAGATCTAAAAGCCATAATATGGTGTGATATTAGGCCTATTATTTATTATTGATTAATATTTATGTGCTGTCAAGCAGTAAGCAAGCTAATATTACATTACTACAATAATAATAATAATAATAATAATAATAATAATAATAATAATAATAATAATAATAATAATAATAATAATAATAATAATAATAACAATAATAATAATAATAACAATAATAATAATAATAACAATAATAATAATAATAATAATAATAATAATAATAATAATAATTACACCTCTGTGGTGTAGGAGTCAGCATGCTGGTCTCTTACGCAGAGAGCCCGGGTTCGATTCCCGGTCGGGTTGAATTTCCTAGTTGAGGTTTTTCAGGGTTTTCCCTCAACCGTAAGGCAAATGCCAGGAAATTCGGGCCACAACATCCTTGAATATCACCGGCCTCCATCACCGAAATCATATTCATAACAAATCAGTAATACATATACAGTCGCCATCTAGTTCACAACAATTTATAAACGCAGTCTTAACAATAGTACATAGGCCTTCCGATTTCACTCAAAGATTAACTCGCGATATGACCAAAGAGTATAAATAACAGCGAAAAAAAAAAAATACCAACAATAACAACAATAATAATAATAACAATAATACTAATAATAACAATAATAATAAGTACTTGTCAATATTTTACAATTACGCAAGATTTAAATTTATAAATTAAACGGATAAAATTTATAAAATTTTATGCTGTACGAGATGCCAGCTTACATCTGAAGACGGGGAAAGAGATTTAGAATTTCTGTTGTAGAAAAGTTTGTGATTTCTCATATCTTTCGCAAGAACACAAAAGCTAAATTTGGTTAGCAAAGATTCACAGGTTATAGGCCTATTACCATCAGAGACCTTGAATAAAAATGGGAAATAAAAATCTTGGCGTCTGGAATATAAACTGTGACATTAGAAATTATCACAATTTTCCTCGTAACTATTGTTGGAGTCATTGGGTAGAAATCTATACGCATAACGATATCTATAAATTTTATTAGCGTTGGATACTTTCCAGTTTAGTCGCGCCAGTTGAATTTCAAGACTACAGATGTGTAGTCAAGTTTGGATTACACTAATGCACAAGTATTAAAAGTGACTCAGGCGTAGAGAATGAATGAATTATTGGCCGTATTAGACCCTAAAACAACCAACAATAATCAGTTTGTGGAGATTTAATAACTTCGTCTTCGTGCCCTGTCTCTCTCTCTTTATAAAAACAAGAATTATAATAGTAACAATAATATTATATTCTTATTAGCCTATATTATTGTAATATATTATGAGAAAAATTAAACAGTTTTTACTCAAGAAGTGTCAGATATTTTCTGGAGTATAGATGAAGCTTCCATACATAATAAATACTGTGAACTTTATAAATAGCCATTTGTAATGCGAGTAATTATTGCCAGAGGCGTATATCGATCCGGAGTTGCGCTAAAACATGGGTTCGATTCCCGATTGGACTCATTACATGGTTGGGTTTTTCCGAGGCTTTCCTCAACCATAAAGCGAATGTCAAAAATTTTCGGTCTCATCTCGCCAAATACAATCTTGCTATCAGCAATCACATCTGCGCTAAATAACAAAGTAGTTGATATAGCGTCGTTAAATAACCAACAAAAATAAACATACAATGATACGGTAACAGCTAGCAAAACGATTCAAATTCTTATATATTCGAGATTATTTTTTGTCTATAAAATCTCGAACCAAACTTAAAAAACTGATGGAAGGTTGCATCACATGGTACTCTAAGTGATGTTATATTCAACGGAAAGAGACGAAACAGTCATTAATATTCCCCATTACCTCCCTGTCCATTGTCTTGGAAGAACTACTGCCTGTCATAATACAGGAATTGAATATGTTAACACATCTTTCTTCAAGCACGACCTGCATCTAAAAATCTCACAGGAAGTGGGCTGTAAGAGGATCTTTAAATGTTTACAAATGCTGTAGTCCATCTCCGAAGTGGATGAAGATGTTTGGCAATACTCAATATGCAGTGTATTATTAAGAAGCAATGATTTACAGACTTAAGTTTCTTGCCTACAATGCTCATGTCGCGTAGTAACTCTATTATATTCATATTTTTCATTTTACTCTAAAGATAGATTGGTGACAGACTTATCTGTATTTGCTTCAGGCGCGGATATACAGTAGTGGCAAAAAAACCGGACCAATGGAATAATCGAAGTCCCCGAAATGAGCCACTGCGCATGCCACGCCCGCATCCACAAGATAGCGAGTAATCTATTGAAATTGTTGTAGTTTCGACTTCTGACATAGCCCATTTCGAAAGTCATTAGAAAATGAGCTGGTAAAATTCATGTTCTGAGAATAATAAGTTAATTAAGTAGTAAAATATCGCTGCAATCGAAAAGTATGGGGAATAAATTTGAATAAGGAACAAAAAAAAGTTTCCTTCCCAGACAGGATTCGAATCACGAAAGTCATAGAGCGTATTCCGAATCTCACCGGTGAGCAATCCGATGGCTCACGGTGTTCCGAATTCCACCGATGACGTCATTGATGCTCCACCGGTGTCGCACCGGTGCCATCAGCTTGCAGTCTCCATCAGCCGCCATCAGTGAATCTGATTGGTTCTTGTATAGGGCGGGTATTAGCAGACGAATGACATCGTGCACTGTTGTGTCATGGCGGTGTGTTCTGCTTTAGTACTGCTGTATTGTTTGTAATGAGCACAACGTAAAAACTATGTTAATGGCTTATAAGCGAACATCTCAACGGACCAGTTATTACTACCGGTTCAAGAAATAAGTTGTTTATGATCTCTTTTCTTTGAACGAGATGGCAGTACGGAAATTTCGCAAAATTTTGCTAGCGTAGCACAGATAACAACTTACACAGCCATCGATCCTTCCAGCAGTTTTGTTCCTATTCCGCTGCAGCGTGACGTCATTGTTGTCCACCGGTCCGGTGAGATTCGGAATACGCTGTTAGTTACCAGTCTATCGTGCTGTGGAGTGAACAAGGCTCTGAAATCAGCTACAAGGGTCGGTCCGGTTTTTTTTTGCCACTATTGTACGTCACTTCAAGTTGAAGTATCATAAGAAATGGAATTGCGATCTGAAATTATCCTTAAGATTCCGAAGCGCACAAAACAAAATTCGAGGCCTCGGATTAATTTGCATTAACGCGCTCCCTTACTAAGTTTAGTGCCTAATTGCTTAAAATAGTGCGTAGGGGGTACACAGATGATTGGCGAAAAAGCGAAGAGCTTGCCTCACGCCCACCTCCCTCGGTGTCACATCTGGCGCTCCTGAAGCGTGACGCTGTGCGGGAAGAATCGTGCGTACGGACGGACAAGCTGCACAGACGTGACTCGCCGCTCCCCGTTACGTGACCTCAGACTTGCCCGCCGCGCCGATCTGTCTTAGGACGCAACGTAGCATTTCGAAAACTCGCCAGTTCTTGTGGTCAATGGAGTGAACGAAACAAAAGTGAAAAGCAAGAAAAATATCATCACAATAATAATAATAATAATAATAATAATAATAATAATAATAATCATCATCATCATCATCATCATCATCATCATAGCATCATCGTCGTCGCTGAGCTCCTTAGCCATGTGGGCACCACAGCGCACATAATAAATAGTTAAATAAATTATTATTTATTGTATTTAATGCAATGAGCATCGAGAGCGTTGCTATAGACGAGGTGTTCTCAACCTTTTGAAGACTGTGAGCACAGTCCACACGTTATACTAATAAGGGAAGTATCACACCCTGCATACCGATACTTGCCTCGAAACTTTAGTGACATAACCGATGTGCTACGAGAAGACCACGTGCCAAATTTTAGCTGCCTGTTTTCACTGCAAGGCCCCGAAATCGAAGCTGGAATCCTTCTGTGGTCAGACGATAAAGCAACGCAGCTGGACATCCCTGTCTCATTGGCGAGCAGAGTGGAGTGCGCTTGTGAAATGGAGTAAACTCTGTCGCGTCGAAGCATAAACAAGCGACAGAAGTGACTCGATTGATTGAATGTTGAAGATATTCTCGCCGAAGTTTCACATAGGGACACCATACTTAAATTTCAATCCTTTATCCATTTTCAATTTTCATCTCCACGATTCCGGGATATAATAAGATAATCTTGGTTTGCAAGCAGATACACCACAAAACGACCTCCTGAATTTGTAGTACCCGTGAATTATTGTCTTGAAACGATGAAAAAACAATGTGGCCAAAAAGAATTGTGTTCTATGGGATGTGTCGTTATATTTTTCGTGTGCTTCTTCCATAAATATGTTTCCCGAAGACGAAACAATATTCTTACGGAAATAACTCGTGGCGAACTCAAATAGATTAATCGAATTTACGTCTTGCTCAGTGGAACTCATTGCAACAATTCTCCTTTCTTACACAACCCTCAACATCGTACTAGATACTTTAACCCTGTAGCCATCCGCTTGTATTACTGGCTTTGATTCACATGCTTCTGTTCGCTGCTGGTTGCCACCCGTTCCACTGGCTTGCACACAGAAAGGGCTGTCCATTCCAACCTGTAGCGACTAGTATCCACTTCCCTATTGCTTATATGCATAATTCCGGGGTTTATTTCGGGGCCTTGCAGTGAAAACAGGCAGTTAATATTTTGCATATGGTCTTCTCGCAGCACATCGGTTATGTCGCCAAAGTTTCGAGGCAAGTTTCGGCATGCAGGGTGTGATACTTCCCTTGTAAGTGAACGAGCACCATGAAATAGAGTAGGTTTTTATTAGGGTTATATGAACACATAAACTACGTAAATAAATAAATAAATAAATAAATAAATAAATAAATAAATATAATTTTAAAACACTCATACAGGGTAATGATATCCTTGAACTTGATTTTTTTTTAATTTATTTATTTTATGTCGCTTTAACTTAGGAAGTCATATCGCGACTACTTGAATGTTATTCAGAATTTCAGTGATGTCCAAGGAGAGGTCGCTTGGTACTTACACGTAAATAGTCCTGCATATGTGAATTAATTATTCGTGATAGTGATTGAGTTACTACAACAATTAATCTGAATTCTCAGATGCAAAAACCGTGATAATACAAGGGAGTAACAAGTTCAGTGCGGGCCACGCCTTCGTGGGGTATTTAAAGAGCGCAGCCTTTTAAAGATGGCGTAATTAATGACACAAGCGCCGTAGGGTTCTAAATTCTGCCAAGAGCCACCGGCGTAGCTCTGTCAGCTAAGGCGCTTGCCTGCCGATCCGGAGTTGCGTTCGGAAGCGGGTTCGATTCCCGCTTGGGCTGATTACCTGGTTGGGTTTTTTCCGATGTTTTCTCCAACCGTAAGGCAAATGTCAGGTAATCTATGGCGAATCCTCGGCCTTATCTCGCTATCACCAATCCCATCGACGATAAATAACCTCGTAGTTGATATAGCGTCGTTAAATAATCAAGTTAAAAAAAACTCTGCCAAAGTGTAAAATAGGCTTCATTACTTCATTTTCTACAAAAAACAAAAAATTCAATTTTTCACCAAAAATTACGAAATTTTCACCCGTCTCCTACCTTAAACTTATTAAACATGAGACTGACAGACAGACTACAGCGTGTTCGTAATGCATGCGTTCGATTTATTTGCAACGTCCGTACATCTGACCGTATCACATCTTCACTAAATATGCTGTCCTGGGTCCTCCTCAAAGAGCGAAGAACTATTCATTCTCTCACTTTACTCTTCAATATTCTTCAAACCTCTAACCCTAGCTACCTAGCTTCTCGTTTTCAACATTTGTCCTCATATCACGAAATAGATACTCGCTCACAACACCATATCACACTCTTCATTCCTAAACACAGAACATCCTTCTACTCTTCATCTTTCACCGTCTCTGCAGCTCATCTCTGGAACTCTCTACCACAACATGTCAGAGACTGTCGGACATTGTCTAGTTTCAAAAATAAATTAAAATTGCACTTTTTGAATTAGATTCCTTTCACTTATAAGCCCTTTTCTCTGCCATAGTTTTGTAAAAATATAAGCTATATATTTCCTTTTCCTTCCTTTCCCCTTTTTGTTCTCTTTATCAGACGATGAATTTATTATCATAGCCTTTTTATCGTGAATTTTATTTAATTTTCATATCTCTTTTCTTTTTTATTATTATTTTATTACATTCCATTTTGATATATTCTTCCTTACGTTTTTCCATATTAACCATTTGTACTAAACGAGTTGCTTTTACTATATTCAAAAACGGGCTCTCAAGTGTTGTCGGAAAAATTCACCATTAAAATGGGACACACTCAAGGACAGGAGAACGCGAATTCGATTATGCGCACTGTTCAAAACATACAGAGATAGCCTGCCTGGAGAGAAATAAAAAATACGTTGCAACCGCCAAATTACTCTTCAAGGAACGACCACTCATATAAATTGAGGGAAAGAAGACAGAGGACGGACACTGGAAAGTTTTCTTTTCTCAATCGTACTATAAGGGATTGGAATGCTTTACCTGCAGACTTACTAAAGGCTTTACCAACAACCAAAAACATATTTAAAAATAGGCTTAAGGACTTTACTAATAGACGATAATTATACACAGTATGTAAAGAATGTAAATGATATTTTGTTATTGAAGTGTTGTATCAGTGAAGAATTATGTTGTGTCAGTGAAGTGTGTTGTGTCAGTAAAGTGTGTTGTGTCAGTGAAATGTGTTCCTGTCAGGGAAGCTTTATAGTTTATAGTGGCAGTGCAAAGTATTTGAACAGTGAAATGTTTTTGAAGTGTTAGTGAAATCAGGATAGAATCAGTGAAATGTGTCGTAGTTCCAGTGCAGTGAGTGAGTTGACAGCGAAATGGTGTAATGTGGAAAGGTACTTGTGCAGATATAAACATATCATACTCGTGAGTTTTAGTTCGAACTTAGATTTAAGATACAAATTAGAATTATTTTAAATGTTATTTTAAGTGATCGTGCTTCATTTAATTTAAGATATTCCCTATTATTATTATTATTATTATTATTATTATTATTATTATTATTATTATTATTATTATTATAATAAATTATTGTTAGTATTAATTATTTGTATTAATTATTGGTATTATTATTAAGTGTAATTTAATTAACAAGTTTATTATTGTCATTATTGAGTGTAATTAATTACCACTGCCACCGGGTATATACCCATTGCAGTGTGAATACATACATACATACATACATACATACATACATACATACATACATACATACATACATATTCCAATGTATTTTACTTTCTTTTTTTTCTATTATGGTATTATTTTCATGTTGTTTAGTGTCGATTTTATTATGCTATTATTATTATATTATTATTATTATTATTATTATTATTATTATTATTATTATTATTATTATTATTATTTATATATATATATAAATTTTGTAATATGTTAGTATTCTGTTCTCTAACTTTTTGTTAAATTTTAACTGCTTGTATACTTTGTGACCTGGTAGAGTGTAAGAGAAGGCCCTATGGCCTTAACTCTGCCAGTATAAATAAAGAATTATTACATTAAAATGGCAAAACGACGGTTAGTAGAAATAATAATCGAAACTTAGCGAAAGTAAAATACGATGAGCCAGACAGACGTAATGTTCAAATTAACAGACTCAAGAATGCTGTAAACTTGTACCTTCGTCAAGCTATAAGTTGATATAAACATTTCTCTTTATAACAGTACTTTCTTTGTACAGGATTACGCATAACAAGGCTTGCTTTGGCACTCCGGATGACTTGGCACTAACCACGCGCAGCTGATAGATAGCACTGCAACACGTAGCTCCCATGCGGCTCTTCGACCTTACTATACTTGTATCTACTGCAGTTCTTCAGTTCTGTTAACAGTTTGCCTGCACGACACGTTCACATTCATTAATCCCAATTCTCCTGTCCGAGAGAAGAGGACGGCCGTATGACAAGTTAAAAAGTCACTGTCATCGTCAAACATCCATCCAACCACCACCACCACCACCACCACCACCACCACCACCACCACCACCACCACCACCACCACCACCACGTTTCTGGTGACGTTTTTAAATTTTCATGAAAAATAAAGTATCCTACTTATGGTTAAAAATATGACCGTAATTTCATTATTTTTTTTTTCACCATGTAAATGTCATACACTCATGCAGTGTAGGGGAGAAGTGGGTACAGTAAGACTTTTTTATTACTGTAGATGGTAAATTTTGATGTTGAGATGCTGGTAACAGTGGAGTTGTATGTTGCATGAGTAAAGTAACAGTATTTTCATACTCGATTTTATTCTAGTTATAAAGGTGAGTAATGAAAAAATAATTCGTAATTTTTCACTCTAGAAGTAAAATTTTGGCTTGTGTTTAATGAAGATTATATTGGATATACAAATGAGATATAAATATGAATGTTTTGTTAAATACTATGGTATTTGAGATTATGTTTGGCAAAGTTTCGTCTTTCTTGTTTTAATTTTGAAATGATGGCGTCATTTTTAAATGAACTATGCGTGAAGGGAACAGTGAGACATGCCATTGAAGGGTACAGTGAGACGTCTCACTGTTCCCATGTACCAATGATTTGCAAAAACAAACTGTAATTATATTACATTTACCAGAAACTATCATCAAAAATGAACATACTAGTAACCAATTTAGGAACTGTAGCTTAAAATAATGGATACATTACATTTTAATGGTTTCACAAATAAAAAATTATTCACAAAATTTAAGAAAATGTTACAAAAATAATAAAGAATTACATTAAATTCTTATAATCATAAGCTTTGTTGTCACCAAAAATTAATTTCATTTTTTCACAAAAGTTTGAAATGTCCTGGAAAATTCACTTTTCCAAATGTTCCAGATGTTTCAATGGTTTCGATGTCAGACATCAAAATGATTCTAAATAAGCCTACAGAATATGTCAAGAGAAAGAGACAGCAAGTTTTTGTTTTCTTTTGAAATAAATGTAAATCATTTCAATGTCCGTTAATAGACACTGTACCCTCCTGAATAGGGACAGTGAGACATTTGCATTTTTTTTTTGACAAGCACGTATTGTATATTATGTCCTTCATCTATTAACATTTCTGTTCATGTATTATTATACTCCATGTTTTAATGTCTATATATAATTTATTTCAAGAAATAGTCTGCCCAGGCATCCTGGGTTGCCAAAAACACAGAATAACACACATATAAGAATAGTAATGATTACAGTAAGATAGATGAGTCAAATTGAAATGTGAACTAGGAACTTAAGTTTAAGAAATAATAAATTTGTACATATATTTGTAACAATCACACACTAACGAATAGAAAGGGGGGGGGGGTATTATGATATTCCGTATAAATGATTTTTCAGAATTGCCACAGACCCTTTAATGGTTGAAGTAATTATTTTTGGAATGATGTCATGGATTCCAAATGTTTTGATAGTGTTTACAGTTGATCGTGGGATGGTGCCCCTCGCTCCGATCATTAAACCATGTACTTCCCAGGTGCCTTCCATCTGATATTTTTCTCGAAAATACGGAATAGTAGGCTCATAAATTTGTTGTTTTTCTTTGTTGACCTCGGATGGTTGGGTCTGGCTCATCTCAAATCTAACAGTTGGGTCCAGTATAAAGCCTTTACTATTAGTCTTGTCTAGAGCCACGATGTCCGCTCTTTTAATTCCGCCGCCTTCAGACGCAACGCAGTGCACCTCTTCATGGACCTCGAAGGATTTGTTTCTAAGGGCTTGTGCTATTAGTTTTCGGATGTTATGATGGCGTGAATTTCTCAGGAGTTCTCCATGCTGACAGGATCCTAGGACGTGTGCTAAGGTTTCAATCTCGTTGCAGTATCTGCAACGGAAACCGTCCAAGGATCTCCCATGAAGACTTCTCACTGGTGCTACGTTAGCATTCATCTTAATTGCGTCCCGCCATTCAGAGGAAGACAGACCCTCCTTAGAAAAAATCCATTTATTTCCGGGAGTATATTCTTGAAATAAAATAACACCTTTTCCTTTATGTGGAAGCGCACACCATTTGTCGTACTCTTGTTTCCTAAGATTTTGTCGTAGTTTATGGACATTGATGTTACTTATATCCAGATCTTCAGGTGGAATTTTTAACTTCCTGGAACATACTTTCTTTTCTGCTGCTATGTTCCTTGTAGAAACGACAAGAGGATTCGAGGTTCTCAATAATGTGTTGCAAATATTGAGATGCTGTAAATATGCTTCCCATTGAGCTTTGAAAAGGCTGAGACCCTTATATTTACGTTCGGTGTACAACATCGCGTCGGGCGTGTCTCCTGGCAAACATAAAATTTCCTTCACCGAACTTTTAATTAACTTATCCACATCTTCGAGAAACCGGTCAGAAAGCTAGTGAAGGGGAGCATTTTGAAGAGGATAAACAAGTATAGGCCGAATATACATATTTAAAACATTTTTTGTTCTGGTTTCAGAAGATAAGTAGATGTTAAAGCTTGGATCTTATTATTTAAATTATTGATTACTTTGGCAATGTCAAACTTAATTTCATCAGAAAAATTAATCCCAAGGTATTTGATTCGTTCATCTCCATCAATACTATTAACAATTGATCCTCCAAGATTCAATGTCGTACTACTTAATTTTCCTTTCTCGATAACGATGGTTTGAGTTTTAGATTCATTTAGACTTAATCCGATCTGCTGTAATGACCGTTTTGTCATGGCAAATATTTCAGATGCAGCAATTGTATTTTAGCAACAAGTGCAATATCATCCGCAAATCCTAATGTTACTACATTATTTAGATCCGATACAAAGTCATATCCAAATTCTTCAGCCACACTAGGCTCAGATAATTCATAAAAAATGTGGTCTATGCTGAGATTAAAAAGCATTGGGGAAAGAGGAGCGCCTTGCATAACCCCTTGTTGAAACGGTATGGGTTTTGTTTTATGGATTCCAACCTCTATCCGGGTTTCATTTCCACACTGTAAATTTATAATTAAATCCTGTAATTTTTGGGGAAGGGCAGAATTGTGAATGACAGATTCCAAATGCCGATGTCCAACAGTATCATAAGCTTTATGCACATCAAGAAACAAGATGGTGACATCTTCTTTTTCGATTTTGGCCTTACGAAGAACTGAATTTAATATAGAGGCATTAATCTGTGCACCAGCAGTAGATACAAATCCTCGTTGGTTTTCATTAAATTCTACGTATTGTTGCATTCTTGAACAAAGACACCTCTCCAAAACTCTTCGAATTACTGAACAAATGGTTATAGGTCGATAATTATTTGGGTCCTTTTTTTCTCCACCTTTATATATAAGAACAGTTCTAGCTTTCCGAAAAAAATTAGGTACCCAATTGTGTGATAACATTTTAGTTCCTATTAATGCTAAAATTACTGCAACTTTTTCACATTTAATAGTTCGCATCAATATTTTATCTGGTCCTGCAGAAGTGTCAATCGAAATACCTTGCATAGCTTTAAGAATTTCTTCCTTACTAACAGTATCCAGAAATTTGTTGTTAATATCATCTTTGTCAACTTCAGTAATATGGTTAGGATAATTATCCAAGTGATGGTGGTTTACATTATTAAATTTATTATTAAACGTAGTTTCAATCTCATTTACCGGAATACTTAAAGGACATTTCTTTGGTTCAAATATTCGACGAACTGCTTTCTTTCTTTGGTTATAATATAGGAATTGTGTCACCTGGTAATTGTATTTTTCTAGTCTGACTTGCTTTTCTCGTTTGGATTTCCTTTGCGGATTTGTGGTTTCAGTATAGTGTCTATTATTATTTTTGAAGTCACCACGTCTGCGTGCTAGATAATACCGCGTGGCGGGGTGTTTGGGGCCTGGGAGAAAATGATGAGCAGTACCAAGAAAATCTTTGAAATCTTCCTATATTTTTTAAAGTTTTCCTCGTCCATATTACTCTGAAAAATCTGAATCCACTCATCCAAATTTTGTTGAAACCCATGAACATCATTTTTGTCCGAAACATTCTCACTCTCGAGATTAGGGAGTGGTATCTCCGGTATATCAAGGGAAACATTCTGATTATTAGAATTATAACTAGAACATAGATTAGTACGAAATTCTTCCGGATGAGCTTTAGCAATATGCTGCTTAACACCTTTGAAAAATTTATTACAATGAGGACAGATGTTAAGTGCAGTTGACCGTATACCATGAGCCACTTTCATGTGCTTATGAATACCCCTTTTATCATACAACTTTTTGCAATAAATACATCCAATTTTATTTTGTCGTAATGATGAATCATTATCATCAGGTTGATTAGTAGCACTAATATGTGTAGAAATATCGTAAGGATTTTCTGCTACTGCTGCTGGGGTAATATTCAGCGAAGAATCTTCTGATGTGTGACATCTCGAAATGTGGGTATTGATGCCTCGATGAGTAAAAGATTTATCACATAAAGTACAAGTGACAGAAGAAGTGTTAGTAAAATCAAATGGAGTAGACAGAGGGATGTTGGTTGACATCACTGATAAATTAAACTAAAACGCGTAAATAAACTACACAAAAACTAAATAAAACGAATTAATGGTTGTAAGCACTGTTGCTATGTAAAATCAACAAGCCTATAAAGTCACTAGAAAACACACTGAATTTCTTGAAGATTCACATGATGAAAAACTTTCCTAATATACATATGAAGAAACGAAATAAGAAAGTCTTCGGATAATCAAGAATTAATCCAGTTAAGGATATTAATCACATAATAAACGTTTGAAATAAAAGAGCACACATTGATCAAACCATGGCCTAATCTACTGCACTTGATTTTAAAAATACTTCAATTATCACTTGCATACATATGTCTTAATATTTTGTGTCTCACTGTACCCAATACTCCCCTATAACACGGCATATTTCAAAATGTCAGACACTCGTGCAGCGTCGTATAATATGGCATTATATTTCAAACATGTTATGGCGAAAGCAGCAGCAGCAGCAGTAATAATAATAATAATAATAATAATAATAATAATAATAATAATAATAACAATAATAATAACAACAATAATAATAACAACAACAATAATAATAATAATAATAATAATAATAATAAATTTACTCTTTGTAAATCTGCCTGTTACTTAACTCAGTTTTACACAAAAATAGGGTTTACGAGTAAAAATAAAACTGTATGCCTATACAAAACAATATCACATTTAATGTGACCTGTATGCTACATTATTTTTACAACGCCCTCACCTCATCTGAATTGTATGAACGGTTGCTGGGTTGGTAATAGAGATGAACAAAACTAACTGCCGCTCTCGCTCGCTGTGTTCGTTGCATTTGCCTTTCGAGTCTCGTCTCGTCATTCTCGCGCGCTTCAAATCTCGCTCATCATTCTCGAAATAGCATTTGGTAGGCGTGGAAAGATTTCGTAACTTTGAATAACATGCATCATTGAAATAAATAACATTATAAATATTTAAACGAGAGAAAAAGACAAAACAGAACAGTATCTTAGTTATCAAAATGTTCTGGTTCTATGATATTGTCTATGGTTACATAAATGGAGACAAAAAAAACCAATTCTCAAATAAATTTGCATTTCTAAGAAACATAAAATATAACGTTAATATCTTTTTACTTGAGATTGCACACTTTATCTCAAACATATGAAAAGAAAATGTCTAGACTTTCAATAAGGGTCCAGTAATTAAATAAAGACTGAGGAACGGATTATTATACACTGAAAGGTAGAGATGATGTTTGAAATAGGCTACTTCATTGTTTATACATATATAACACTTGCCAAAGTAGATAAAAATTCAGTCAGGTATAAACAACTGTGGCGATTCAAGGCTGCTTGCCGTTCGGGACTTCGGGAGTGATCAATCTCGGCGTCTCGAAACACTCACAAGCAGTCTTTACGTCAACGACGCGACGTATACAACATTGTCGTGCGGGTTTTCGGCTTTGCGGGCGCTGTTAGTCTTGCTTTCTCGATCGTTGTTCATCTCTAGTTGGTAACCTGCGAGTCACCACCTAACCTGCAGAAGGGTTAGGAAAAGCCAGCCATCAGTGATTGTGTAAGCCAGCCCTGGGCATAAAGGGGAAGGAAAGAGGAAAGGAGATACCCCGCCCATGTCCTTATCGCTTACACTGCTTTAGAAACAAACATACAGTAAGGCACTGTGCATCAGTGGTGAAAGTTAAACGACCAGCGAGAGCCGAAAGTTATGATGCCTGCCGTCACTCAGCAATGCTTGTTTTCCTGCCTTCTCGTGTCGGTCTGAAACATAACTGTCTCTACCGAGGAAGATGGAGTGGGGAATTAAGGGGTAGTCTACAGTGACTCGATAGAGTTATTAGCGCCCAGGCCTGGTGTAAGCCATTAAAAAGAGTAATAGAATTCCGTACCTTCCAATACTCCTGCAGCTAAAAACTTAAAAATTTGCAATGCGTTTCTTAAACAAATTTAATGAAACGTTTAAAAGGATGAGGAAAACCCAGTCAATAGTCGTGCAAGACATTATAGAGAATTATAAAATTCCGTGTCTTTCAATACTCTTGCAGCTACCAACTTCAAAACTAATGTGTTTCTTAAATAAATGAAATGTTTAAAATATACTTATTTAAAATAAGAAAAAATTCCGTTTTTCGTTTTTTATTGCAGAAATGAAGACTTTTTCGCAGAGATCTCCAATTTTCGCCAAATTCGCCACAAATTTACCGTCATAAATCAGTTATATTTATGAGAAAACCTGCATACACTCCTTGGTGTATCTATCAGTCACATTTCGTGTTTATCGCTAATAGTAAAAAAAAGCCCGGCCCTGATAATCATCATATTACATTGTATTGTTATTCCTCATTATACCATTAATATAACGCTACAAATTAGAAATAGCGGGAATAGCTAATACGCTGTGAGAAGTACAGTATATGCGCACAGCTTTTAATATACTTCAATTGCAGTAAAATAGCGCACTCGAGGCTTAAGTGCCGACGTTCTGCAGGGAATCCTTACGCTGGGTGCAGATTGGATAATGCCAGTGCACATCTCAATGACGTCAGCGCACTTGTTTTCATTGTCTGCTGCTTAACAGCTCGAAAATCGCGAAAATGAAACTTTTCCATTTCCACTGCAAATTCAGCACTCTCCAATCTTTCCTATTTTCTGCCTTCCTCTTAGTCTCCGCATATGATCCACATCTTAAACTCGTCTATCATAAGCTATCTTCTTCTGTCCCAAACTTTTCACCATTCCTTCCAGTGTATCTTTCAACAGACAGTTTCTTCTCAGCCAGTGACCCAACCAATTCCTTTTCCTCTTCCTGATCAGTTTCAGCATCATTCTGTCTTCACCCACTCTTTCCAACATAGCTTCATTTCTTATTCTGTCTGTCCATTTCACACGGTCCATTCTTCTCCATATCCATACTTCTAGTCGTTTCTCTTCACTTCGTCGTAATGTCCATGTTTCTACCCCCATACAATGCCACACTCCACACAAAGCACTTCACTAGTCTCTTCCTTAGTTCTTTTTCCATAGGTCCGCAAAGGATGCTTCTTTTTCTATTCCAAGCTTCATTTCTCATTGCTATTATTCTTTTGACTTCCTGGCAGCAGCCCATGTTACAACTTTTCCATAATAAATTTAATGTTTCGTATAACAAATAGAATGTTGCTGTAAAATTCATTAAGTAACGTAATACTAGATGCAAGAATTATCATTGATAGAAACATTCTAATAGTACAGAAGATCAAATAAGAGAATAACCAGCTTACCTACAAATTACTGTAACAATAGGTAAGAAATATTAGAGACGACCCGGAAGAAATGAAGAGCTGTAATGGAAATTAGTAGGTTCTAATAATAATAATAATAATAATAATAATAATAATAATAATAATAATAATAATAATAATAATAATAATAATTTTATTCCCGTGCGATTGATATGCTTTATCAAATTTCTTTTGATAACTTACGAACGTTATCTAATGTGTATGAAGTACTGTATAAAATAAAATGACACACATGAGGACAGTTTTTGTAATAAGTAATAACTATGGAAAGAATTTCTAGTTCCATACCTATTTTGTCTGCTACGTTCTAGACGTACGTTATTAAAAATCTCTAAGTTTCATGTACACAGAATTCCGCTGTTAAAATTCTTTACGACCTAAACCGCCTAAATGAACCATAAATTCCTATAAATGCCTAAAAATTATGCTTATGTCTGAAAAGAGCCTTTTAGTATTTTGCGTATATTTAGAATAAAAATACCACTACTGAAAATGTAAAAATGCCCAAAAATTGCAACAATGCTATTTGGAAAGTAAAAAAAATCCCTTACAGACCAACTTTGGTCTCGCAACTTCTTTCCATACTGGTTTTAGAAGGGGAGGGAAGAAGATTTTGTGTAATTTTCTGGCATCGAAGTTAATTTGGAAAAGTCCATCCTAGCATAAAATGGGTAGTAGGTTATTCATGTTCGAATTAGTTTTAGCGTCAATGCACCCCCTTTTTTAAGTAGGTTATAGTAGGCTATATCAACATCTTAGGTTATTTGGCGTCTGAATGAGATGAAGGTGATAATGCCGGTGAAATGAGTCCGGAGTCCGAAAGTTACTCAGCATTTGCTCATATTGGGTTGAGGGAAACCCCCGGAAAAACCTCAACCAGGTAACTTGCCCCGACCGGGAATCGAACCCGGACCACCTGGTTTCGCGGTCAGACGCGCTACCGTTACTCCACAGGTGTGGACTGCACCCCCGTTATGCGAAATGAAACCGACCAATCAGCAATCAGTCTCTTTCACTGATAGAATTTGTCTTCAGTTCAGTACCACTCATTGTCAGCACCAGTTCTTTGTACATAAATTCCACATAAAATGGAATATTTACTAAAATTAAAATTATTAATAAATTGTTAATTTTATATAAACTCCTAAAAGTCATAAATTTTATTTCATAAAGTCCTAAATCTCTCTTTTTTAGCACCTATTAATTCGTTTCTTAGTAATAACGCAAGCATTAGTAACTATTCACGCCTAACTGTTAAATACTTCACTGGAATATACTGACACCTACATAAAATATATATTTACGTAGAGAATGACTACGTTGGTGAAACCTCAGTTTCTCGCTAAAGGGAATTGTGGTTGAGACAGCTCCTCGAATTATGCAACACCGCTTGTGCTTTGACCTTCATTTGTCAGCTGATCGCCTTCCTGCTGTTATGCATCTTCATAAGAATCAGGATTCCACGGTGTACCGCTGTAATGTTTGCAACACCGTAGCGAGCCGTCACTTTGAACGTCTACTATGATTGCCTTCCTGCTGTCACAAGGACATAAATCAACTACAAAAAAGTTAAAATCTGCTTACAAATAGTTTCCCTAAATACATGAAATCGTGACGATACAGTCCTGTCAGTACACAGCACTGCTCTGCAATAAGAGAAATACAATAATCAGCTAAAAAATACGTGCCAAAGTGCATAATGCATTACATATGTATCTCTTCAAAAGATGTGAGAAATTCAGGCTTCACTTATCACCAGAGACCGCAAGTTTTGGCATTACGAATCATTAAAATAGGCAGGCAAAAAGGCATCATAAATAGCTAAAATAGACAGGCAAAAAGGCATTATAAATAGCCAAAATACGCAATAAAAGGCAATTACAAAAACCTTGCATTAGAGTCACTAGACCCATTTATTTACTAGATTACACTATTCAATAACTCGATCGTCATATTTTAAAGAACTTTAAAGTTTTAAACAAAATGCTAGTGTTGTACTTAACACAAAAGTGAAATAGTACATTATGCAACGAGTCTACAATGGTAGTAATTAAGACGCGAGTATGTTTATTTTTCATACGAGCATCTTAATTACCATTATAGGCAAGTTTCATACTACTTTTTATGCTCGACCATATTTCTAACTTGAAATTATTCATAAGTAGTCATGTTATTCTTATCTGACTGGGGAGGGGAACTGACCTTGTGCAATATCTCGTAAATTGTGAGAAGTGCGCAGACGCGAAAGTATTGATTTTTTCCGAGAAAGAAATGTCATTGACCTTGATATAATCTAGAGAGTAAAATAAGCATTAACCTTGATATAATCTTGAAATTGATTTAGACATTGGAAAACGAGATGACAAATTGAGTTTATTTGAATATTATTTGCAATTAACGCTAATTATTATAGTAACAGAACATAACCTTCTGCGACAGTATTGGATTTCCAGCCTCCGTGACGTTTCGCTAGTTGTCTTTCGATTATATATCAGAGAATAATCGATACTTGCGCTTTCATATTGCTACAATGGTGATTGGTGGAACACCTGAACTTTAATGAATAGGTGTACTTTAATGAGGTCCATTAAAGGGCTGCTACCAGGTGTATAATTACTACATTTCGGCATGGTCGAGCATAAAAAATATTCATACACCATGCACACTGACATGCAATAGAATAGAATAATCTTTGGCTTTCTCATAATTCATCCTCGCAGTACGAACTGGTTGGCTCCTGATGCATCGGGACAACTTTGTGTTGCATTTTGCAAGTATTGCCATAGTACACTGAAGTCCAATACTTGCATCTTGCTGGGTATCGACTTTTACTGGGGCTAGCAGACAATTAGTTTCAAACTTAAAATGTTATTCATAACTCACGTGACTGGCATTTGTTGCGTATAATATTCAGTAAAATCAAATCTGATTAAGAAAACATATATGTAGAATATAAAAGAAATGAAAATCAGTTGCATCACAAGCATAAATTAAGATTAGGGAAATTGTTTAACTGCATTTTACTGCAGACACGATTGTTGTGTACGCGATTACTTGAGCAAATTTAAGATGGCGGTGCTTAAGCACGACAAGGGGAACACGTGTGCGACGACGAGACGGGCGGGAGAGAGCGCTCGTCATATCATCACAGTATAGTATATACAGTCACGAAGCTTAAGTTGTGAGGGTGCTAGGAACAATAGACTGTGCTGGTACTATTTCGCATTGTCTGTAATGAGGCGATATTAGCGATCCTAGTGGTGAGCAACTATCTATGGATGCATATTTACTATGCATTGAGCTTCGTAACTGTATATACTAGACTGTGATAATATAATAGGAGTAATAAAGAGAGCAAGATGCTTGCAAGATGTGATACCGGCCGAAGGAAGGATTCACGATCATGATATTCATTGTTCAATTACACAACACAGTAGTTTCACTGTAATTAATTTTAAAAATAAATCCTAATGACGTAGTTTAGAAAAACACCCAAAAAACTATCTATTTATTTATTTATTTATTTATTTATTTATTTAATTTCAAATATACAGAATAAAGAAATATAATTACAAAACAAACAAAGAGAAATACAAATAAAATAATACAAGCAATATAAAAGGAAGATACAGTAGTATTAGCAAAATTTGAGACCGAATGAGCAGCGCTCGTGCTCGGTCGCAGTTCAGATATAATATTAAAATAAAAAATAACAATAATAATAATATAAATAAATAAGTAAAATAAAATAGGAACTAAAATATAATTACAGCGGCAATGGAATTATATAATATAATATTAACACTAGAGAAGAATAATATCGCACGTGAAAAGTAGGACTAATATATGTCAAAATTATAGAATACAAATATAATATAGGTTGATTAATTCATACACATAGACTATAAATTTATTTAATCAAATTGAAGATATTAACACGTTTCTAATTTTCTTGTTATATGTTAATGGGTTACATGTTAGAAGTTCTGGGTGTAATTTAGTTAAAGCATTGTACAACCGAGGGCCAAAATTTATGCTATGCTTTAGACCAGCAGATGTGAGACATTTAGGTTCTACTAATGTTGAATTAATATTTTGTCTTGTGTCACAATTGTGTGTCTGTAATACAAACTTATTACGATTTTTATGATAAAATTTTAACAGCGTATACTTATAAATTTGTTCAATATTAAATACATTAAATTCAGAATAAATTAATTTAGTTGGATAATCGAAACGTTTCTTCAAACAAATTTTAATTATTCGTTTTTGTAGTAAATTTAACGGACTAAGATTAATTTTTGTACTTCCACCCCAAACAATTATATACCATATTGAATGATAGACTGAATAATGGCCAAATAAACATTTCGTAGAACTCTAATAGGTAAGTAGCATCGAAGATTAACGAATTTATAAATTGTTTTATGAAGCCTCTTACAAAGATAAGTAATGTGATGAGCCCATTTTAAATTCTGATCAATAATGATACCCAGATATTTGACATACGTGGCTTCTTTCAAAGGTGGACATTTACAACTTTTGGGATCTAAACAATTTTCACTGTGTATTATTAGTCTATATTTATCGCTAAATTTTAAATTTTGAACACTGGCAGCTGTTAACGAAAAAGGAACTAAAGTTGATTTAGATATATTTAAAGAAACGAAGTTGGAATTAAGCCATTTTTTAACAATGTTAGCACCTATATTAGCATTTCTATATGCTTCCTGCCAAGAAAAACCACTGAAAATAACTACTGTATCATCCGCATATGAATATATAGATCCATTAAATTTTTCTAAATTTATATTTAGCAGATCATTAACATATATTAGAAATAAAATAGGTCCCAAAATTGTTCCTTGCGGTACCCCTATATCAATATATTTGTATTCACTAAATTGATCTTCAATTTTGGTCATTTGCCTTCTGTTACTAAAATATGATTGGAATAATTTTAAAACTATACCTCTAACTCCAATAGTATGTAGTTTGTCCAAAAGTAAATTATGATTGATAGTGTCAAAAGCTTTCCTTAGATCCAAGAAAATACCCAAACATTTGTTTCCGATATCTAGTTCATTGATAATTTTTCCAGTAACATTAATAAGAGCATCATCAGTAGAAATATTATTGCGGAAACCAAACTGATTTTTAGAGAGGATTTTATGTTTTTCTAAATAATTTATTAGTCTATTCTTTAAATATTTTTCAAGCAATTTGGAAAATGTTGGAAGTAAAGATATAGGT
Organism: Periplaneta americana; assembly: GCF_040183065.1. NCBI lineage: Eukaryota > Metazoa > Arthropoda > Insecta > Blattodea > Blattidae > Periplaneta > Periplaneta americana. Next base: position 49,945,862 of record NC_091124.1, read on the forward strand.
CTATAGTTGTTTAAATTATTTTTATCTCCAGATTTGTATATTGGAATTACTATGGCACATTTCAAAACATCTGGGAATATACCTTGCACAAAACATAAGTTAAAAGTATGAACCATGGGTTTTAATATATATTTGATAATAATTTTTAAAGTATTATTCTTAATTCCATCTATACCAGGAGCAACATTATTTTTTTAACTTCTTAACCAAAATAATAATTTCATCTTCAGTTACAGGGAAAAGAAACATGGAGGAAGCTAAATGTTCATCTTGTGTCTCATTTTGTAGAGAAGAGTTAAAATTTGACTTATTAATGTTAGAAGTAACTTTGTGTCCTATCTCTGAAAAATAATTATTAAATTCGTTTGCAATCTCTTTTCTGCAATTTAATATTTCACCCTTATCATTTTTTAACTCCTTGATTGGCTGTTTTTTTTTTGTACATTTACATCTGTAGCTTCATTTATAACTTGCCAGAATTTTTTAGGTTCATTTTTGTATCTATCAAATTTGGATTCATAATATTTAATTTTCGTTTTTCGAATGATAAGAGTTAACATATTTCTATATGCTCTGTAGTAATTTTTTAGTTGCACGTTACTTGGATTCTTTTTAACTTTTAAAGCAAGTTTGTCTCTTGTACGAATAGAATTAATAATGCCGGCCGTGATCCAGGGTTTTATTGTCTTGGATTTATTAGAAATTTTCTGATTACTGTTTATAATAGTATGTTTATCTATATACTTTATGATTAAATTGTAGAAAATTTGAAAACAGGCATTGGCATCATTACAATTATAGACAGATTCCCAGGTTTCTTTTAGAAAATCTGTAATCAAATCAGGATAATTAATTTGTTGCATATTTTGTCTAACATTTATCTTTCCCCTGAAAATCCCCCTAACATTTTTATGAAGTTCAATGCACCATTTCAACTGCGACCAATTACTAAGTATGGTTCGTACTGCCATGAAGACTGTTGAGTTCGAGTCCTGGTCAGGAAAAATCCTGAATGACACTTGCAGCTAACAAGGTCCCGCTTTGGGTTTTTCTTGGTGTTCTCCCGTTTCCTCACAAGAGGCATGGACATCATTTCATCCGAAATCCATTATCATTCCATAACATTTCCCGATTGCCGGATGGCGACGCACGAAAAGAGCTGCTTTAAGCCTTGGTTTTTCAGAACCGACACATGCGACGTGCGAGGTGCGAGGCGGGCCTCGCACGTCGCATGCGTCGGTTCAGAAAAACCAAGGCTTTAGAAACAGGTGGCGTTGTCTGCTCGAAACCTGGATACGGTACTCCGCGAACGTTGATGTACAATTCGTGTATTTTTTTCCGTAATATTAAACAAACAAAATGAATGGAATTTTAAGAAAAGAATTTTGAACACACAAGCCTAACAGGCCTACTCGCTTTTAATCATAATATTTTTCTTTAAAAACTGGTGTGCCTCGACAATTTTAAGGTCTTGTTCACTGTACTGTTAAAAAAGGCTAAAAATCGGTTACCTACACATTGAATACATACTAGAGTCGACGGCAATAATTGGGAAGGCGGTTGTCTGCTAGCGTTTGCGTCGAGAGAGACAGCGTACAACATTGCCACATCGTACTTCACGAGCACGTGTAATACGAATAGCGCAGGAGAGAATTTTAAATTATCAAAAGACAATAATGACCTTAGCCGTTGATTACTGTAAGCATGAACACCCTGTTTCCTTAACTAACAATATTCTTTGCACGGTTCTCAATCCCACACCACATGCTTCTGCAATCGTTTCTTGCACGTTGGCAACGTTGCAGCCAGCATCATGATGGCCGGCAACGTTCTGCTCGTCAACGTTTTTAAAATAATTATACGCCTTAAACTCTATTTTCCGCGCCTGCCTGTGCAATACTTGTCATTTTACAGTCTCTTCTTCCATTTATTTATCTTACACACACAGTAAATTAGTTTTACTTATTCAATGTATTGAAACACTCACACGTGAACAAACGAACTTGGAAGTACTCGTTATAGATTGATTCTGATTGGTTCTACTGTACAAGTTTGTGACGTCACATACCAGAACTGCTACGGCGCATATAAGAGCCGACCGCCTTCCGAACTGCCGTCTAGTCTAGTACATGTTAATTAATTAATAATTCACCAGGCACTCTTGTATAAGCACGTTTTTTTTCGTACATAAATAAGTTAACCTAGATTGTGTATTTTTTGACTGTCATGGAGACCAACAGAACTGTGTTGCCTGTCACCTGTGAAACGAGGCGTTCACCAAATACACTAAAAGGTTTTTAGTAATTTGTTCAAATAAAGATACTGTCAATCTCTGTCCATGTATTATCTGCATGATTTACACAGAAAAGTACTCTGTCAATTAAATTGTATATCTTCACTGATAAATTGAAGATATCTCTCTCACGTTTTCTTTTATTAGAACGAACTTATTTGATAAGGAAATAGATAATCAAATGTGAAATTTTATAACGCCCAAGATAGTTAATACCCTAAGTATGTTATTAAGTCATACACAGATCAAAGGATTTTAATTTAACCAACAATTATGTTATGTAACTCGGATAAATCGTCACCTCCATTACCGTTTGCAAGGCCTGTTCAGCCTCAGCAATTCCATCTATTCTTCGGTCTGCTAACATTCCTTTTTTGGGAGGTTTGTAATTTGAATAAGTTGAAAGAAAGACGAACTATAAGATCTGTCCACCTCTCTCTCCTGAACTCTCTACCCACCACCCTGAAAGTACTGAAAAGATCTGCAGTTCTTGTATAATTTATTCTGCAATTTACCAGCTCTTGAAACTCCAAATGCGATAAGAAATTAATCTCAAAACTGTACACACTCCACCTGATCTTTTCAACTTAGATGCAGAGTGGAACAGAATATAGTGATGAAACACAATTGATGCAGAACATCAGAATGCCAACGTTGTTGGTTGAACTACAGAGTGGCCCAAAAAAAGGTAACCGAAATGATATAATAGCGTATAATGATATGTAATTTGTAACATACCTTTTTATTGTTTCTGTTACAGATTATTTCAATCAATATAGTGGACAAGAAGCAACATAGTTAACAACGCCTCAGTACATCACACAAGAGCGCTTCTGGACATTATTTTCGCTCCTATGGTACTGGAAGGAATAATGGGCCATCACTGAAAACTGTGTTGCAGCGTTTTGAAAGTGTGGGTCATAAACCACCACCACCACCACCATCTAAAAAAACAATTGTGCAATGGGTGGAAATGTTTCGAATGTTCTTAAGCAAGATTTTTTTTTTTCATGAATTAATCTTTAGACATGATGTGACCGACACAATCTAAAAGAGAGAATAAAACTGTTATAGCTTGTTATTTTCGTTGCTAAGAATAAATGTCAATTCTACTTCAGTTTAAAAGTAATCCATTATTCTATGTTGCAGTATAGCCATGGCCATTCGTGAATTTGCATCAATTGAGAATATTCTGTAATACAATAAAAATATAAACAAGGAAGTAATTCTGATTTCTTTTATAAACCATTCGCCATATTGTATTTATTATCGTGCCTACCCATGTACAGTTCCCTGCTTTTGGTTTATTAGCTTTTAAGGTCGTTTTCTTTTAATTTTCAGGGAATTTTTATGTAAATAAAAGTGCATTTTATTGGTCATTTTCTGTTATTTTTAGGTCAATATCCGTCCCATTAGTCATTACATAGAATGTGCCGAGAAAATATTAAAATTAAATTAGCAGTAGGCAAAAATAGTAAATCCTGGCTCTTAGAATAAAGACGGATTGGTAAATTCTGAATCTACACATGAAGGCAGATTCGGACTAACCCTCTCTACAAGTTTCATCAGAACACGGCTTATTTAGAGGGTAACCTGAAACTGAATACTCATGCACTCCTTATCGGCGGCACCCTTGAGCGTATCCTGACGTAGGAAGACAATCCAATTATCATACTACTTTCCTGAGGCTTCCTATGAACAGCAGACGCGGATACCGATATGTTGTTTGATAGGTAGAAATACGACATTAATATTATTCAGAGCAGTATTACGGAATTTATCCAGGTCATCGAAATTTCCTTTACAAATCATTTACGAAGCTTTTATTTTATGTTTCTTTCATATCAGATTGTAATTTATTTTTTTAGTTTGTTATTTAACATAGCTGCATCACTAGGTTATATTTTAGCGTCTATGGGATTGGTAGTAACGGGGTGGTATTTGGCGAAATGATGCCAAGGATTTGCTATGGGATTACTTGACATTCACCTTACAGTTGGAAAAAATCTTGAAAACCCAACCAGATTATTAGCCTACCGGAAATCTGAGCAACGCCCGATCACAGCTTCGATCAGCAGACAAACGCGATTTTGCCTGAGCTTATCTCCATGCTCAGATTGGCATTAAAACAAGTACAACATAATAATACATGGCGCTACAGCCCGTGAAGGACCTAGACCGACCAGCCGGCTGCTGGCCTCACGCCCACATGCCAAAGCAGAGGTGGACGATCATCCAACCAGAATGGAGGTATCGTGTGGTTAGCAAGATCGTGTGGTTATAGCTGGTATTCGCAACCGGATTTCGCTACCTATCGTAGCTCCCCAAGTGAATCACGATGCTGTGTGGGCACCGGTCCCATACACTGGCCGAAATTTCATGAGAAAATTTCTTCCTCCATGAGGACTCGAACCAGCGCGCATTCCGTAACGCGAGTCCTAGGCGGGATGCCTTCGAACGCGACGCAACGGCGCGGGACACAAGTACAACATAAGGATACTTTTAATGTATGTGGTACATATGAATTAATTAATTAGTCAGAACATTGTGTTGTAAATAAGTCATTTGCATCACTTCTAATTCCTCATTTAGGTATAGATTCAAAGTCGTACTGACCTTTCGACAAAAGAGTCCAACTGTATGCTACGTGAGGTAGGAAAATGCCCGAAAAAATCTTAAAATGAAGGAAAAAAGGAATACTGGCGTCTCATCCCATTCATAGATCAACATATCGTCGTCGTAGCGCACCCTCGTTCTTTCAGGCAGTCGTCACGGCTACAACCATCGTCCCCTAAGTAGTCGCCACGACAACCCTTGTTCATTCAAGCAATCGCCAAGGCTACAACCCTCGTTGCCTCAAGCAGTTGTCACGGCTACAAACCTCGTCCCCTTAAGCAGTTGCCACGACGACAACAACCCTTGTCCATTCAAGCAATCGTCACTGCTACAACCCTCGTCTCCTCGAGTAGTACCCACGGTCACAACCCTCGTTCCCTCAAGCAATCGACAGGGCTACAGCCCCCGTTCCCTTAAGCAGTCGCCACGACGACAATCCTTGTCCATTCAAGCAGTCGCCACGGCTACAACCCTCATCCCCTCAAGTAGTAGCCACAGTTACAACCCTCGTTCCATCAAGCAATCGTCACGGCCACAACCCTCGTCCCCTTAAGCAGTCGCCACGACGATAACCCTTGTTCATTCAAGCAATCGGCACGGTTACAACACTCGTTCCCTCAAACAGTCGCCACGACAACAACCCTTGTTCATTCAAGCAATCGTCACGGCCACAACCCTCGTCCCCTCAAATACTCGCCACAACCATTAACCCTCGCCCTGTCAAGCAGTCGCCACGGCCACAACCCTCGTCTTCTCAAGCAGTCGCCACGACCATTAGCATCGTCTCTCAAACAGTCTCCACGGCCATTACTCTCGTTTCCTCATGCAGTTGCCACGGCCACAACCCTCGTCTTCTCAAGCAGTCGCCACGACCATTAGCATCGTCTCTCAAACAGTCTCCACGGCCATTACTCTCGTTTCCTCATGCAGTTGCCACGGCCACAACCCTCGTCTTCTCAAGCAGTCGCCACGACCATTAGCATCGTCTCTCAAACAGTCTCCACGACCATTACTCTCGTTTCCTCATGCAGTCGCCACGGCCACAACCCTCGTCTTCTCAAGCAGTCGCCACGACCATTAGCATCGTCTCTCAAACAGTCTCCACGGCCATTACTCTAGTTTCCTCATGCAGTTACCACGGCCACAACCCTCGTCTTCTCAAGCAGTCGCCACGACCATTAGCATCGTCTCTCAAACAGTCTCCACGACCATTACTCTCGTTTCCTCATGCAGTCGCCACGGCCACAACCCTCGTATTCTCAAGCAGTCGCCACGACCATTAGCATCGTCTCTCAAACAGTCTCCAAGGCCATTACTCTCGTTTCCTCATGCAGTCGCCACGGCCACAACCCTCGTCTTCTCAAACAGTCGCCACGACCATTAGCATCGTCTCTCAAACAGTCTCCACGGCCATTACTCTCGTTTCCTCATGCAGTCGCCACGGCCACAACCCTCGTCTTCTCAAGAGCAGTCGCCAGTCACACATTCGTTTCAAGCAGTGCCACAGTCACTCTCTCAGTTTCTTAAACTGTACTACAGCTACATCTTCGTCAAAAATATTTAATACGTACGTTTCATTATAACCATAATTCTCATTTCACTGAAGGAAGAGTCTTCACTGGCGTGGGTGAGAGTGGACTGCAGTAAAGGATAGTGAAAGCGGTGGATATTCGGGAGCCGTCGCAGCTGTGAGAATCTGCAGCCAAGCGTGACCGAGAGCTCTCTGTCACGTCACGCTGTCCATCCAGGGAAGAATGAACTCTGCTACTTCATAAGGGCTTCAGATTTGTCTCACATCTACGATACGGATCGATAACACGCAATTTTGCTTTCTTAAGATGAAAACAACGAATTTAACTAGGTCAGGGGAGAACAAACTAAACCAAGCGTCTCGGTCTGGCAATCAACGCCCTCCAGATGTTAAGACTCAGTGAGGCCTCGCTGACACGACACAGCAACAAGATAGCATCACAAGACGCTCATATTTAAACAGATTTCGAGGTTTTGAATCTCCTATACTACTATTAACAGTAGTCATGGAATGACCAGAGTCATTTATGAAGATAGCTGAACACAAATCAGTGAATCTGGTGAGAGTACCGGACCATGAGGTTCAGAACGATAAGCAACAATTCCCTGGGACAGGAAGGGTCAGAGTAATCATTTACAAGATCTCTGAGGGTCACATAAGAACACTTCCTAAACAGCAAATTTTGCCGTCTTGATAGTGTTGCCAACTGTTACCAGATGTCACACAATCCTACGTACTAAATGACTTATTTACTCAGCGTACTTTATGTTGGAAGGTTATTTATTATAAATAATTCAATACCATAATTTGTAACATGTTTTAGTAGGCAAACTATACGGGAAAGGGATCAACATGTCAAGTATTTTGTCTGGCAATACGAAATTCATTTGTTTGACTAAACAATTGACTCATGAGACCTAACCTAAAAATGTATTTTGTTTGATCACATAAAATTATTAGTACTAACTCGGAAAATTTACCTGAATTATTTAATTTAATTTTTTTGAATTATAACCACAACGCAACACATAAGATAACTATTACGTAAAGGTAAAAAGGTAAAGGTATCCCCGCCACACGCCATGAAGGCACTTGGGGGGGCATGGAGATAGAGCTTTCCATGACCTCGGCACTAGAATGAGGTGGTGTGGTCGGCACCACGCTCTGACCGCCATTTACCCCCGGGAAAGACTCGGTACTCAATTTTATAGGAGACTGAGTGAACCTCGGGGCCGTTCTGGAAGTTTGGCAACGAGAAAAATCCCGTCACCACTTGGGATCGAACCCCGGACCTTCCAGTCCGTAGCCAGCTGCTCTACCAACTGAGCTACCCGGCCGCCCAAAATAACTATTACGTATTAATATTAATACTGATATTAATTAATTATTAGTATGTTCAAATTTCACTATACTTGTTTTTTTTTTAAAGATGGGACATGACAGTTAAGCGGCCGAGCTTGGAACTACAGTGCCATGTTACCAATATGGACTATCACGCTGCCAGCTGATGGAAGGTAGCAACTGTCGTTAAGATGGCTGACGTTAAAACATTCATTGACAATTGACGTGAAAGTAAGAAAACAATACAAAAATCGACAGAGAATCAAAGATGAAACGTACCAATGCTAACACTGTGTGCACAATAAATGTCGCCAAGAGAGCTATTAAGCACTCGCCATGTGCGAACTGTACATTAAGTTTGGCAACTCAACCGTTGTTACCATAGCAACAGGCCTACCACGCTATGGGACATTCAGTTGTTTTTCTGACCGCAACGCTCCTGTCATGTCCCATCTTTCAAAAAAACAAGTATAGCTTCCAGTGACCGGCTCAGAAATCTAGTACAATTTTAATTTCCTGGAACTCCAGTACCGACAAATATTGTCGATACTTGTCTCAGCTGCCAACATACCAGTTACAAAATCACTTCCATTTGTAGCATTTTTCAGTATCGAAATTCGAAACGAAGTTGGCAAAAGAAAATTCAACCTGCAAACTAGAAAATCATCACAATCCACTAGCATATATAGTAATGGGGGAAAAATGGTTAGGTTTCACCCTTAGGGTATGAAGTAAGTTGATCCGGACTATATATGTTCCAGCAATGAAGACAAGGAACAATATGTGCTACAATATTTATAACATTAAGATAAACACAAAGCTACTAAAACATGCACCACTCTTAATTAAATTGAATTTAACGGAAACAGTACGGACATAAAAGATACCGTAACATTAATAAAATCGTATTGCGAAGAGTCTAGTGAGAAAGCTGTGAGAAGTATGGGCTGAAGATAAATGCAAACAAGGCGAAGACCATGGTTGTCGGATGAAAAATAAAAAAGGTAAACGTGCGGATTGTAAATGACAAAGTTAGTGACACTTAAAGTACACCACTTTTACTTAAAGAGTAGCCTATCATCATTTTCTATAAAGAAGGGAAAGAGGTGTCGCTTTCGTAAGTGTGTGTTATATGCTATAAGTTTTAATCACCCGATTATACCAAGCAATGTTTTGATTCTAGCACAGCAATGCTCTGTACACGTCCGATTTCACTAATTGAAGCGTCGGCTGGAACAACGTTATAAGTTACATTTAGTAAAATTTACAGGAGCTGCAAAAATGTGTACACGTACAACGTTGTTCTTATAGGGTAGCAAACTTTTGAGTGGACAAATTTTGCGTACTGCATTGATGGACAGTTGCAAGCCACACAGTATAGCAAGGTAACATGACATACAACATTATTGCACGGAAACACGCCGAATGAAAATTTTGTAACTTACAACGTTGTTCCAGCCGACGCTTCAGTTATTTCAGAAAGTGTTAAATTCATATATCTACACAGTTCTCTATCAAAAGTTCCATAGTTCGATGCAAACGAACAAAAATATTAATAGTACAGTTTTCTCGCTTGCCGAACGATTCAAATCCCTGTACTACCCTGAGTTGACGTAAACAACACTACTTTTATAATGAGTACGCGATGTAGTTAACTTCATAGGTTCGGTGTTCAAAATTTCATTCCTAATTATCATGAATAACCTATGGAATGAGAGAAATCGTTTTAAGTGTGGAAACAGTAAAAACTGAACTTGTATCAGGAAAACCTTAAATTTAGTCGTGCAAAATTTTATCGCTTTATAGTAGAAGAAAAATATGTACTTAGAACTGTATTATCAGGCTCCAAATACAAATTTAAAAAGTAAATTTGGAATACCAAAGCAAGATTGTTTATCAACTTTTTTGCTGCTCGTATCATATCACGAGCATGTATACAGTTCAATAAAGAGAAACAGTTTCCTTAGCAGATCTTGTATTTAATGTATCGTCGTTGTTCCTGCAATAACTCCTATGTGACAAATTTATCGATTTTCAGATTTTTGCTCTATTAAATAACTTAAATAGTGATACAGCAAATAATAAAAATCTCCTGTATGTAATTATATTTCGTTTCAAAAATGTAAGAATTTACAGTCTCCTATGTACGGCTGTCATAGGATGAACAGATGTGTTTTTTCTTGCTATAATTCAGATGTAGATGCTATTCAAACAGACTTGAATAAAATGTATAACTGGGCGTTAAAGCATAGGATGAAAATAAATGGTTCTAAAAGTAAATCTATAACATTTTCTAAAACCCGAGAGGAAACTAGTCTTAATTACGAATTCAGTGGTGTTGTAATTCCGCAAGAACAATGTTGTAAATACCTAGGAGTGTATTTGAACTCCAAACTTTCTTGGGGAGAGCATGTTGATAATGTTACGGGTAAAGCATGGAGGGCACTTCACTTTATTATGAAAATCTTGAGAAAGGCTAGCCCCAAATCGAGGGAAATAGCATATCTAACGTTAGTGCGACCGTTAATGGAATACGGAACTACGTGTTGGGATCCCTATAGAATATGTCAGATAAATTCCTTAGAAAGAATCCAGTATAGGGCAGCTAAATTTGTTAAAGGTAAAAGTGAAGATGGAAACGATACGATAAAAGAACTTAAATGGGAAACTTTGGAAAACAGACATAGGAAAACTAGAATAACATCATTGTATAGAGCACATCTAGGTCAGAAAGCATGGGTAGACATAACGGCTCGGTTAGAAAAGCCAACGTACTATGGTAGGAAGGATCATGATTTTAAAATCAAATGTAGGAAACAGAAAACGGATGTAGTTAAATTCTCATTTTTAAATAGAACTATAAATGATTGGAATGACCTACCTGCAGCGGTCTTTGAGGGCTGTCCTTCCTTAAGGAGATTCAAGAATAATTTAAAAAGTTGTATATAAAGTGAAAATTAAAATTAAGGTGACACTCAACATTTAATTTTTTAAGGTGACATGTATTTATTAGCCTGAGGAGTTTACTTCCTTGGTTTGAATTGTAAATTATTTAAAAATAGCGTGTAAGAGGGCCTTAGACTAGAAATGTTTAGTTTAAATGTAGTTCTGTTTATAAGTATGCATAAGGATGTAATTATTTTACTTATTTGAACTGTTGTTATCAGTGAAGCGAGGTGAGTCAGTGAAGTTATGGTTTTACAGTGCAGTGAACAGTTCCGATCAGTGATAATTTATAGCGTCAATGAAATGTGTTCTATAGTGTCAGTGAAATGTGTTGCAGAGTGTCAGTGAAATGTGTGCTAAAGTGTCAGTGAAATGCGTCATAGTGCCACTACAGGGAATGAGATGAGAGTAAAGTGAAAGACTATTGAAACTTATGTAGGACCTATACATAATTATGTAGGTTGTATTGTAAAATTAGGTATTTTATTTTATGTTTTATTATTATTGTGTTAAATTGTATTGTGTATAAAATTGTATATGTGTTGTAAAATTGTATTGTGTATTGTAAATTTTATTGTGTATTGGTTATCATTTTATTGTGTATTGTTAATATTGTATATACCACTGCCACCGGGTGCTTGCCCACTTGCAGTGTAAATAAATACATACATACACATACTGAAAAATTTTATATTTTGCACATAGGAGTTATTGCAGAACAACGACGATATCATTATATACTGTAGATTCATCCAAACTGGCATGTGTAAAATGGCCAGCAATTGTATTTAGGCCTACCAGAGTTGGCAACTCTATACTCAGAGCAGTTTCAAACTAACACAGACTTGGCGAGGTTGAACAGGTTAGTGGGTATAACAGTGTGGTTTTCGTTGCTGATAGCATCACATTCTCCTCATGTTTATATCGTCAAAACCTAATCTTCATTACTTAGACGAGAAATATGTCAACATATTACACTCTCGTCATCAAAGATTTTATTGCTGAAACAGTAAGAAAGTGAAAGTCTCATGCAACGAATCCATGGGATCTGGTTGTGGCTTTACATTGTTACCAAACACATAATGAGCGAGTAATTTAATTTACCAGCTAAAATTAAAGACTTGCAAAGGACAAGTAACAAGAGAATCGTAAAAGCTTTTTCACAGATAATCCGGCATGTTTAACGATAATGTAATTCTGCTGTAATAATGCTGCTGGACTCGCGTCCAAATGCCGAACCAGATGTGAACGATCATCCAACCAAAATGGAGGTATCGTGTGGTTAGCACGATGATACCGTCCACACCTGTGAAGTAACGGGTGGCCCGGGTTCGATTCCTGGTCGGGGTAAGTTACCTGGTTGATGTTTTCCTCGGGGTTTTCCCTCAACCTAATATGAGTAAATGCTGTGTAATTTTCTGTGCTGGACCCCGGACTCTCTTCACCGGCATTATCACCTTCATCTCATTCAGACGCTAAATAACCTAAGATGTTGATCAAGCGTCGTAAAATAACCTAACATACATACATACATACACACACACACACATACATACATACATACATACATACGATGATACCTCCAGCCGTTATAGATGGCTTTCATAACCAGATTTCGCTGTCTATCGTAGCTCCCCCAAGTGCATCACGATGTTGGGTGGATACCGATCTCATACATTGGTAGAAATTTCATGAAAAAATTTCTTCCCCACGAGGATTCGAATCAGCGCACATTCCGTAACGCAAGTCTTAGGGAGAATGGTTTAGATCAGTGGTATTCAATTTTTTTTTTTTTTTTTTTTTTGCGTACAGCCAAAATACTTTTTCTTTACCTAAGTACTCATAAATTGCATTGCAATTACTGTATGTAAGAAATAACAAAGGACTGTTACTGATGTATACAAAATAAATAGTAATCATCATCATAAATACGGTAGTTACTGATGCAATAATATTAATAGTAATGAATTATGTAAAATGTTATTGAAGCAATGAAAAACAAGAGTTAATATTATAAAAGAAAATGTGTAAACTGCAATAATTAACAACAAGTAAAATACAATAAACGTCAGCGTTTTTAGATACCTGGTCAGTGATATGCTTATCCCTTGAGACAACCCCACCTATCCTTAGGGGTACACTTACCACAGATTGAATATCACTGCCTTAGACCACGACGCCACGGAGGGACCATTGATCTAAGGCTCGTTAATATGAATGTTACTTTTAAGACAATAAAAGAATTCCTGAAAAAAACATTTAAAATCTTTGCAGTAATTTTTAAAGAGCGTTTCGTACAAATCAAATTTTAAGTTTTTGAAAATTCACAATTTCAAAATCTTTTCACGTAGGCAAACATTTTTTTATTTTTATTTTAGGTTGAAGAGCAATTTTCAGATATTAAGCAGGGTATGAAGGAATGAAATTTATAAAACAACAATTCTTAATGGCGGAAGGTAACTAACAAATGCATTGCAGGTGGCATCGATGCAATATCATAACTTTTTTTCCTCGCTGTTATTTATACTCGCTTTAACATCTTTGGTCATATCGCGAATTAATCTCTGGTTGAAATCCAAAGGCCTGTGTACTATTGTTGAGACTGGTTCCACTGTTGTGAACTAGATGGCGACTGTATATATGTTACTGATTTGTTATGAATATGATTTCGGTGATGAATGAGGCTGGTGATTTTCAGGGATGTTGTGGTCCGAATTTTCTGGCATTTGCCTTACGGTTGAGGAAAAACCCTGAAAAACCTCAACCAGGAAATTCAACCCGACCGGGAATCGAACCCGGGCCCTCTGCGTAAGAGACCAGCATGCATACCCTTTGTTACAAATGTTCCACGTTAAAAGTAGTTACATAACGTAGGTATGATTAACATTATTTATAACCTGATCAGTTGAAATTGGTTCGGAATGTACAAACGGTATAATGAGAAAGTAGGTAGATGTCACGTTGATGCTAATGAAGTAATGGGAGTGAAACTGCGTCACATAGTCATAAAGATTCTCAAGTCGCACAACATAAAATATGAAATACGAGCATCTTCTGCAAAGTCACTATTTAATTGAACTACGATTCGTCCTATCTGTAAAGTTAGCAGTTATCATGCCGAACATTACAAAAAATACTACTGTATCTAAGCGTAAAAAAATTCGGAGATGCATCTTTTCTACAAGCCACAGCTTCTTCCTGTTCGCAAGTCATATCGTTTCACATCATCAAGTGAAAGCGTTGTTAACTAAACAAAACGAATTAACAGTGCAATGAAAGTAAGATAAGTGGTTGGATGTTTTTACAGAGATTATTCCAGTCTCTAACAGCGATCGATCACCGTTCGAAAATTCTTTAATCTGCTGAATTCCTTGAGTAAGGAACGCCATAGCTCTCACTTTCCGCAACCGTGCCTCCTGAAGCAGGTCATACAGAACTCCCATGATGTTTCAATGTTTTGCTATTGTTTTAGCTTATCGCGTTTATGACGTGCTTGTGTTTCATTTCTCCTACTAACCCACCAGCCGCGAATTGGTACAGGAGATAAACAAAAATCATTACACCATTCTCATTGCATTTGATAACCGTAAAGAAAGAGTTTTTATATTTTCTGCTAGAAGTATAAATTGTTCAGTTTCCATTCCAATACTTCAAGACAAATTACTTTTTTGCACGATAGTGTGTTTTCTCGTTTTTACAGCAAACGGCCGCCACGATTGAAAGTTGATTTGACTGAATTTAGAGTTGCCAACCGAGATATGTTGAAATATTACAAATAACTGCTCTACACTTGTTTTTTTTTTTTTTAAGATGGGACATTACAGGAGCGTTGTGATCGGAAAAACAACTGAATGTCACATAGCGTGGTAGGCCTGTTGCTATGGTAACAACGGTTGAGTTGCCAAACTTACCGTTCTCACGTGGCGAGTGCTTAATAGCTCTTTTGGAGACCTTTATTGTGCACACAATGTTAGCATTGATATATACGTTTCGTGTTTGATTCTCTGTCGATTTTTATATTGTTTTCTTATCTTCGCGTCAATACTGTCAATGTTTTAACGTCAGCAATCTTAACGTCAATCAGCTGGCAGCATGGTAGTCCATATTGACAACATAGCACTGTAATTTCAAGCTCGGCCGCTTAACTGTCATGTCCCATCTTTCAAAAAAACAAGTATAGGGTTGTAATGAAAATCACTGCCTTCTATGAAACTACAATCCTACAATGCATATAAAATCCATACGCAAAAGGCAGTGTTAATTAATATATACGAAACCAGTCACTGCATTTGAAATATACAATTTACCTTTATAGCTTTAAACAATTCAAACTTCACTTAACAAAAAGAAATAAAATTATTCCATATTACAAATACCCGAATCATTTTTACTCCTTCACATTGAAGTTGATGGTGAAGTTTGTACGTTGGCCAGACTGCTAACATCAGTCAGCTGTTCATAGTGTAACGTACGTACTGTATATTAAGATTTTTTAAAATATTTTCATAATATAGGCCTACTATCGTGCAAAAAATGCCGTACAATACACATTGTGAAGTGCATTACAAATTGAAACTCGCTGTGCTTGTTTTTCAAACTTTTCCTCGATTTTGTAAAAAGCATTTCCCAACCTTGTATCGTAATATTCTATCATAATTGGCTTTTTATTTTGCGAAAGAAGACCATTAGAATAATCTGTGGTGCATCACCTAGATCCCAAGATCGACCTCTCTTTAGCTATTAAATTAGGCATTTAAATTTTACAGTCAAGTGTGAAGTCTTAACTTTCTTAATTTATGTTAAAGAAAATATTAATAGGTCTAATTATACACTTTGTTCATCAATAAATAGATGTACAGTCTGATAGTTTGGGAAGACATAAAATAAAAACTCTATAAAAATTATGTCAGGAGTGACAAAACTGCTATTTCACTTTCAATACGTTACACATCACAGGAATTTCGTATCATTCTTCTTACGAACAAAAGAACTCATATTATCTCTTATCAACGACTAAATAACAAAATGTCGTTTTCTGCAAGACAACTAGCTAAATGCGTGTTGTGTTTTACAGAATTTGAAAGTGTAACATCAGTTCAACGTTGTCGTTTTCACCATGAGTATATTGTCAGGAGAGCTCCGAATTACAAGCTGATAATGTTATGGTTAAGAGAAATTGACCGTATGCGGACACTAAGAGGAAAGCGGAAAAGATGGAAGACTGGAGAATGATGATTGCAGTGAAGAATCTGCCTTTGAGCAAAAAACCATCTACGAATGAATGAATGTTATGATATTTTTAGTCAACTGCACGAAGACAGATTTGAACTTCATTAGTGACACCAATAAGCCATCATTCATGACACAATTAAGCCGAGAGATAATGAGGAGGTTGGTCAGTTCCTTCCCCCCTCCATTGCATACATCGCTGAACATGACACGCATTGGTGGACATAGGCGTGTTCTCGAAACTGAAGATGTTAACGCCGCTAAGACAGCAAGATCCTGAAGAAGACTGTCCTCAGAAATAGCTATGCCATACCCAACTTGTCAACATTATCTAAAACTCTAATCCTGCATGTTTAGACATTACGCGGTCTGCAGAAATGATCACTTTGCTCTTCATACCACAGCTGCAACAAGAAAACCACATAACCACGGTATTCAAGCAGGATGGCACACTTCATTGAGGAAAAGAAGTTCGTGATTTTCTCAACAACATTTGGCATCAACTGGAACTTTGTGGTGGGCCAATTACGTGGCCTCCAGATTCTCCAGATCTGACACTACCAGATTTCTTTGCTTGAGGTTTTTGTTAAGGAAGTAAGACGTAAGATCACACATGGGAGGGATTCGCCTCACGATGTGAATTGTGTTGTATACGCAATTGTGGCACGTTGAGGTTTAATATGCGTCAGAACGCCCTTCCTTCTGGAAAGTATTTACAGATTACTTGTAAATAAATAGTAAAAGTTGTCATGTTACAACACAGAGCAATGCAGGAACAACACCACTTGTGATAATCTGTAAAATATATTCTTTTAAGATGCTCGGAAACTAAATCGAAAGAGGATATTGCGGTAGGAAAATAAGAGCAGGTCAGTGCGACTACTTTAAACTGTTGTCTTCCAATAATGAAGACTTCTTTCCCACTTTTGGGCGACGTAGTCAGTTAAAAATATGAGTAACAAAGGACCTAACACAACTATTAATTGAAGCATTTTTCTTATACATACGAGTTTCAAAATGATACACTTAGGCCCGTAACACACTACAGCGTGGAATATGTAGGCTAATGCGTTTGTCGAGATATGGAAAATACTTTCCTTTAGCACGATGTAAAGCTCGAAATAAGGCGTAGCTAACATCGGTTGACTAGCGATTTTTCGAAAACATTGCTACCCCCACCATCTGTATTTCCCGTTCCTACAGGTAATCTATCCGAATTGCAGCCTATAAAAATTATATTCCGTGAATATTGAATAATTAATAGAAAGTCAGATGTTACAATTTATGTAACTTTATTTCCACCTGCTCATATCAAACTGCCTTCTGTATGGCATAATAAAATTCATATTTTATTTTGTCTATACAGAGAGGTTTCTCTGTATAGCAACATATTTCTCGTTGTAGCGTAAAAACCAAAGCATTGCTAGCTGTCTCCACACATATTACAGAGTTCATAGTTCAAGGTGTAGTGTGTTACGGGCTTAAAAATTATGCCCAACTATATGATGACAGAACGTATTGTATGTCCTAAATAAAGACTCCTGAAAACTATTAAGTTATGGAATAGAGAGACAGAAACTGATAAAAAAATTCAGGCAAATACTACAGCATGAAAATAAATGAAAGAGATTTGTATGCTTAATGTGGCAGTGCTAGTAAGGGGTAATTAAAACTCACAGGTGCAACACAAATAAATTAATAGGCTATATATTAAACAAACAGAGAAGTACAAACAAATTCGGAATGCTGTCACAATCAAGCCACTTGTCAACATTAATCATTACAGACAGCCTCATCAACTGAACTGTTTGAACATGAACAATAGTATCAATAATCCGGCAATCCGTCATTCTCGACACCTGTCATATTTCACGAAGACTTCTTAGTACACAATAGAATAGTTCTGTAGTGCTTTTATTATTATTATTATTATTATTATTATTATTATTATTATCATTATTATCATTATCATTATTATTATTATCATTATCATTATTATCATTCTCAATAAACGGATTGTGTATTTAAGACGTTTAGCGTAATCACAGTTTTTAGTCAATCGAAAGTGATAGCTTTACCAGCAAGACAACAACGCTCTAATTCAATGATTGCGTTGTCAAGATTCAAACTGAAAGAGGCCGAGGCTTTTATCACTTCCTTATCTTCATCATCACCACCCATTTCCTACACTACACTTACAAGAACACTTACACATACACTCACCCTAGTACATGACATAACTCTCCACAGATACACATCATGCATATGCGTGGCCCGCCGAAGTGGTGTGCAACTTGAAAATGGGTGACAGTCCTGCCATCTATCCGCAATATGTGGAACCCGAATCACGCAAGTGAAGTGGGTAGGCATTAGATACACACACTTTTTAGTTTAGATGTTACACCTACCGGTAGTATTTATTTCGGGGTCGTTTCAATAAGGTTCATATGGCAATACTGAAGTTATTATGCCTACAAATCCAAAGGAAAGTACGCCATCAAAATAAGCCTTTTTGGGAGAAAGACAGACTTGCTACAAATATAATAACAATGGGTTTTTAGTCTAAGAACAACCTGTATTTGTTGAGGTTCTAATTTTGGCGACGTCGTAGAAGTATGTCGAAGAGGCCAACTACAGGTACATCCCGCGCCATATGGATCGGGGATGTCCAAGTTAGACTCATTATTTGCCTGCTGTATTCAAATATACAGGGTGTTTCCGGGCTAGTGTTACACACTTTCAGGGATGATGGGGAAGGGCACATGTATCAATTTGAGATAAGGAACCCTGGTCCGGAAATGATCGAGTCGAAAATTACAAGCAAAAATAGTTGTGTGGAAATGAAATAATTTTATTTACACCTTATTTATGTGTATTTATCTGTAAATCTTACACATACTGTATTCATCTGACGTTGTTTACGTTGTCTACTTACAGTATTCCATTCAGTGCGCTGTCTGAGGGGTGGGGACAGGAAACTACACTAAAGCAGATGGCGTAATGTGTAACGGACATGGTCGGTCCTGATATGCACGTCTGTAGACAGCAGTGTATGTATACAAGTTGCAGTGTCCAGCCGATCAGTCCTAGTGAAATGGAGGAGTACACGAGAGCGGAATATGCAGACATGATTTTCAAATACGGATGAGCCAGTGGGAACCGTAGACAAGCTCACAGATCGTATCGGGCTAAGTACCCACGTAGGAGACATCCGACCCATAAGGTAATTCCGGGAGAGATGCCCCACGGGGAGAGTCGCCCCACCCTCCTTTTCTCCTTATCTCAAAACCTCTAAGGAATCGACCTTGGGACCATTTGTTTAATTCGTATACGAACCTCGAAGGCAAGCAGTGCTATTTTTGTGACGGTTTTTGTGTGTGTGAAAAGTGAATAGAAAAAGGAAATGCTGTTTTTCGTAGGCTTTGTTATAATATTTATAATTTTTCAAAATTCGTAATTGGGAAAATGGCTATGTGTATGTTGCTTAATCCAATATATTTGACAAGTACATGCATTGTACTCCATTCTAAAAAAAATTAAGTAATTGTCATTACGGTTGCCCTTAAATACACAAGACGTAATGGCCATGCTAAAGGGAGAGATGCCCCACCTGTTTGAGGGACAGACGCCCCATGTACTTAAGAGTGATATTACTCTACATAACTAATTATTATTAGTGTCCTTGCAGAATTTATTGGAATTTTAATTGAATTATTATATTAGAATAGAATTATTATATATTAGAGGCCAATAATTTTTAAAGGATGACCAAAACTTGCTAGAGGATCACATATTTTCAAGAGGTGTCCAAAGTTGAAATCCATGAACATTTTAAGGAATACCGGTATTCTAAATTTGTTGCAGCGACATTTTCAATAAGTGCCCAAAGTTGAGGGCCTTCAAAATTTTAAGGGATGTCCAAAGTTGTGTTTGAAAGACACATTTCAC
This sequence comes from Periplaneta americana, assembly GCF_040183065.1. Lineage (NCBI taxonomy): Eukaryota > Metazoa > Arthropoda > Insecta > Blattodea > Blattidae > Periplaneta > Periplaneta americana. The sequence goes on from NC_091124.1 coordinate 49,965,766, forward strand.
GACCAAACGTTAGTCAATGGAATCCCAGAGATTTCTTCAATCTTACTGTAACGTTTTGGGGAATTGGGAATTAATGAAGCATCGCACTCTTATGGAATTATTTAGAGAACAATGCACCGACTGAAATCTAGTGGAGTCTTCAAGAAACATCCAATGCCTGCAATTCTTCCTAGAGCGAAACCTTGAGTTACCTGTCAGGCAGTCAGAAGGATCACCCATCTTTCTGAAGAAGTCAAGGTATGTCGAGACAAGAAGTCAAGCAGTATTTTGACCTAATGGAAACAACTCTATGTGAACGCAATTTGTAGGAAAGCCACATTAAATAGAGGAAAATGGCATCCAACTAAACAAACTTACAAGGAAAAGTGGTTGAGAAAAAGGGATCAAAAGATGTTCAAGTCCTAACTTCAAGCGAGAAAGGTGGAAGTGATTCTGTCATAACATGTTGCAATTCGGAGGGAACATTTCTTCCACCGGCAATGTTTGAGAGGAAAAATGGAAGTTTTTTGACGAATTCCTAGCAGAAACGTCCTATGTTCCATCAAAATTATTTATGATGCGATTCATGGAAAATTTTACTCCAAGAAAGAATCCTGGCAAGATTCTCTTAATTTTGGATGAACATTCAGCACATTTTGATAACATAAAATGCTAGAATGAGGATAATGAATCACAATTGTTTGCCTACCAACCTATGCAACTCAGGCACTTCAATCTCTTGATCGCTCACATTTTAAGTCTCCCAGGCATTATTTCAAGAAGAGAATCACAGCAATGGATGGCTTATAAAAAGCAAGCTTGACTATCCATCTAGAAAGCTGCGTTGGTAGTAATAGAGAGGTCATTTGGATTTCGAGCCAGAGGTTTCGATCCTTTCAATCCAGATGCAGTTCCTGAGCACCTCTTCAGTATTTATGATGCATCAATCAATAACATAGCTGTAAGAATTCCTTTCTGTGCCTCTTCAGGAAATCTTACAGAAAAGAAAACTTTATCGGCTACAAGTTCTAATGATAACGGGATAATAAGTTCTAATTTCGGCTCAAGTGCCAGAATGGCAAATTCAGCGACAGCGACTCCTTTCAAATCCCTTCATGAAATAAACTATGTGCCAGCAATATCTTTTGCTGTGAACAAAAGAAAGCAATCTGTAGAACGCGTTACAGGTGGAGATAAAAATGGAAACACCATCTTTGAAATCCTCCCAGTTCCAAAAAGCTCAAAGTCAAATTCTTCAAAATCTAGTAGATATAGAAGACACTTTTGGAGAAAATATGAAGAAAGTGTCGTCAAATGAAACAAAGTAGATAGTTCCTACTTTGTTGAGTGCCTTGAAAATTTTATCAAATGAAGGAAGTTGTTGATTGGATTCAGTGACTTTCCTGCAAGAAGTTGCATAACACGTGGGCTAAGTGCCATATGTGTGGTCGCACTGAAAAAGAGCTCAGAAAATGCACTTATTGCAAAAATAAAATAAGCAACATTATTTAGAGTGTTATTTATCAAATTAATAGTTTAATTTGGGAATTACCACAGCGGGGCATCTCTTCCCTATATGTGTGTATATTACAGTGATATCGTATCTGATTAATTTTTATTTTATCACTTATTGCGTATTAATTATCAATTGTTTCATATTTTACATAAACCTTTAATGAATTTCACATGCTATAACACATGAATAAAATATCTGCTTTGGTTTGTTTAATTTTTAAACGATAAAAACTTTAAGTGGGGCAACTCTCCCGGAATTACCTTACCATCTTTCCACGACTGTTCCAAAGGTTAAGGGAAGGAGGGCACATGGTGCCAAATTACAATTCCATTTCCACACAACTATTTTTGCTTATAACTTTCGACTCAGTCATTTCCGGACCAGGGTTCCTTTATCTCAAATTGATACATGTGGCCTTCCCCATCATCTCTAAAAGTTTGTAACACTAGCCCGGAAACACCCTGTATAAGATCAATGTTACAAGTTGTCTGTCGAATTTTCTAATAACAGACAACGGCGAGTAATAGTGAATCTGAACTGGAAGTATTTTTTGCATTTCCTGCCTCAAAACGATGAGAGTTAAAGATACTGTTTTTTCGACATTCTAGGCTTTTCCTCTCCGATGACCACAACCTGGACGTTCTCTATCGAATTTTATAATAGGCAACTAGGAACTTTTTTATACCGCGAAAACTGTGAGATACAAGACACTGCTCATGCTTTTCGACATTCATGACTAAGGACTGGATTTTTATGTAATTACATATTATAATCCTTTCAACTTAACCGTATATAAATAACAAATCTTTGTGAATCTTGTAATTACCATTAATATATTAAAATTTGATATTACATATTTTTACATATTTACCTCACATTACATATTATAGCTTGATATTACATAAATATACATATTTAGGGGTTTTATTCATTTTTACTTCTCTAAAAGAAAGAAAAAAAACTTCTGCTGGAGGAGTTTACAATTTGAAATACACAGATTTAAACAATTTTTTTTTTACCTACCCAAGAAAGAATATATTTCGGGGCGAAACATAACGTCCTTAGTTCCAGGTAGTAATAGAGGCACTCACCCCATACCGTCCATTGTAAATATGAGTGAACACAGAGCAACCTTTCTCATACAAGTACCTTGTATTGTAAAAATCACTCAGAAAGTAGCGTTGCAGTATTGCGGTGGAATGGGACGAGGATGACATGATTTGTCTTGAACTATAATTGTTCTGCACACGTCTTAACAAGCCGTTCCCATGCAATTTGCAACCTTACCCACCTTCTTCCTAATCCTTCTAGGGAAAACGCGTGTCAAGTCTGACATAAGTCGCAATAAAGTAGCCGACTTCTGAAAAGAAGCTGGTGTAAAGGAACAAACTGGAGAGGTGTTGAAAGATTAAAATACATAGCTTTTCAGGTTATTGCTTGACTTCTTTACTTTAAATTTAGTAGACCTGTATGGAAATGGAATTTTCTGAGGAATTAAGAAAGTATGGTTCTTGGCTGGAATAATCCTACTCTCCTGGATGAGACAGGAATGTCACTTTTCAAACTAGAGTTTGTAAATACCTATAGTTGGGTGTTAGTAGGTACTTTGTTTCTTATAGGGAGCAGCTAAAATGCATGTGTTCCACATCGCTTATTTTTTCCTAATCCAGTAAAGCGAAACAGTGCTTGCAGTACAGTTGTGTCATTCACTTCACTCAGTTCTCTAGTTTTATTACTTAGAATATAAAGTGCGAGTTCATCTACTGCTTTTAACTAACTAAAATGGTCCCTGTATCTTAAACCCTAACAACAAAAATAAGATCATGGGTTGCGATGGACGAAACTTTCACTACAGATGGAAAAATAGTAATGTGTCAAGTGTGCTGTAAAAAAGTCGGGTGTTCTATGGAATCACAACTGGAGAGTCTTACCTATCCTATACCTCCTAGATACTGATATTAAATATTTTCATGATTTTACATTTTTCGGTACATATTCAACTTATTTTTCTTACATAAATATGTACATATTTCACACCTTGATATTACATAAGAATCCGGTCCCTATTCATGACTTCCTCCTCTCGTAGGACCACGTTCCGTAAGTTCATCGGTCGCATTTTGTGATGATTTATAAAATCTATTCATCTAAGATGCTCGGAAACCAAATCGGAAGAGGATATTGCTGTAGGAAAATAAGAGCAGGCCAGTGCGACTAATTTAAACCGTTGTTGAAGGGTGTTGCAGAGGACAATAGGGATGTGAGGCGCGGTCGGATTCGATCACAGGAAGTAAGGCCGTCGCTATGGGAACTGCCGATATACATCAGGCAGGCAGGCAGGCCGGTCAGCAGGAGACACGCTCAGCTGGAAGGCAAACAATAGCGCCGCCACGTTCAGCATAGGATCTGCTGCGAAGCCAGAGTCAATTTTCACGGCCACTTAGAACAGCGGGCCCTCCACATCCTGAGGGGCTGCGAGCCGCAATTACCGCGAGCAACAAGCTTGGAGCCGTCAGCTGATGGCTTCACCAAGGTTCGATCACCGGCAGATCCTAGCAGACTTGTTATATACAAGTTTCCTTCCAACTTCTCTGCGTTTCCCCTGTTATTTAAAATACACAGTAACGCCATTAGCATCCTATCATCTCGAACTGTAACACTTCTGTATTGAAATAGGTCACTATAGTAATATGCGTTACAAGAGCGGTATGTTGAAGTTTTCATGTTCGAGGAAAAGATTGAAAAAGCGAAACGTAGTTGAGCTTTTTTAATTTCCGAGAATTGAAAGAAAACATACCGCTCGTGTATCGTACATTATTTTGTACGAAGATCGTTTACTACATACCTGAAAGAGGAATTTCTAATTAGTTGCAATGAAATCTCCATCTTGGTTTCTGTTCAATGACGCAAACTTGCAAAACAAAAATATCTATCTTCAACATTGTTGCTTTAAAATGTTTTCTGTGTTTACTATACTCCAGCAGGCCGTGATATACGTCTGTCTTCCCCCCCCCCCCGTCTATAAATGCGAACTTAAAACAAACGGTAAGGTTATGTAATGATTTATTTTTCATTTTATTATTTTAACAATATTATTTATATAACATATTGCAGTAATAACATCGGCAAGTAGATTTGTTGATTTTTTCACGGCTTCCTTAATGTTACTTGCATCACGAATGTAGGTGGAGTTGTAGAGTTTAATTAATTTTTGCAAATATTTAAAAACAATAATTAACAGTGCAATTTAGGTGAAATTGCAGTGGTAAGTTTCCAATTTATAATTATTACTATATTGAACGTCTCTAAAAATAATATGTTAAAAGCCTAAAGCAGTAAAATCAATATATCACTTAAGCGGTAAGAAGAGGGAAATTGTTGTGTGTGTGTAAGGTTGGGAATACTGAATGTGGAATTTTACACTTTCCACGGATTGGTTTTGTGCGGCAACCAAGCAAATACGCACGATCTCGCACAAAATAATATTACACAGCCCTGCGAATTAAAATTTTTGTTTTGCGGGACAGTGTTGAACATATCTAAACTATATATTTTAGGAGAAAAATTCGCTCAGGCGCCGGGGATCGAACCCGGGTCCTTGGTTCTACGTACCAAGCGCTCTGACCACTGAGCTACGCCGAATTCAATCCACAGCAACAGATCGAACTTTCCTCCTTCGATGTTCCCCTTTGTGTTCGATCCCCGGCGCCGGAGCGAATTTTTCTCCTATAATAGGGTAAGTCTCAATATTACAGATAAATTCTGTAGGACAAATTAATATATCTGTAATATTATACCGAAATTAATTGAGGCGGTAGCCAGAAAAGGAACCCATAAGCAAAAGTCATGCTTCGAGAAAACAATAATTAAAGAAAGATTTATTTTTATGTAATTGCGATTTGTATGCACTTTTATCAAATAACAATTTGCATACTGTTACAATAATATTTGTATACAAATTTTTGTTTAATAATGCATTCCGACTTTAATAGCGTTATAGAAATATATATTTTATTGGAACATTTTATAGGCCACTTTCCCAGATAAGTTTATTTTATCAAAATACTTTGAATACGATTATATTATTTTAGCAGAAATAAAACATCGGCATTGAACAGCGCACATTACAGAGGTTTACAAGTTCTTACTTACATCTCATAGTTACGCCATAAATTGTACCGAATAAATAAAAATCAAGAATATTTGCTGGGTACAAAGTACAGATTAGCCTACAGGTTATTTAGTATTAATCTAGAATGGATTCACACTCAAAAGTTTATGTTCAGAGTGCAGTTTACACTTTAAGCTTTCGTTTTTCTGAAGCCAGGCATGCGACATGCGAGGTGCGAGGCCCGCTTCGCACAAATCCGGACTATACGAGAGATAGTGAGTGGTTTCTATAGCTGAAAGATGCGAAATCTGCGCACCTCGCAACTATAGAAACCACTATCTCTCGTGTAGTCCGGATTTGTGCGAGACGGGCCTCGCACCTCGCACGTCGCATGCGTGGTTCAGAGAAAAACAAAGGGTTTAGAGCACATCACTGGATTTTTAAGACGAAGGGGCTAAATTCCAAAATTTTTTTAGGATTTATCTCGTCATAAATATTAAAACTTCTAATTCACACTTTATCACATAACGTGTAGCCTAGCCTCTCAAATTTCAAAGAATTAGAGTAAGCAAAAAAAAAAAAAAAAAAAAAAAAAATGCTATGGTCTATAAGTTGTATGACTATTTCAATGTGATGATGCGAGACCACATCCAATACAAACTACTAACAAAGAAGAGAATAAGATATGCAAACAAATGAGATGGGACTGAGCACTCTACATGTGAAACTGAACAGAGAGATAGAAACCCTTGGGCATGTCCTGGGAGCCTGCCCTTATGGCGAAACATTGCATATACATAGGCACCATGCAATTAGAACTAAATTGGCCGATGCCCTTAGAAAACTAAAAATACACCGTCTATGAAGAAGTCCACGGAACCGCCGACAATGGCAGTAACAGACGAATTGACATAATCGCCATTAGCGAATCCCTGTCTCAGGGTATGATAATCGACCCCACCATCAGGTTTGAAACATACAAAGGACAGCCCGAAGACGTAGATGAGGAGAAACGAGCAATCTACGTTCCAACCATCCCGTATTATAAAGATAAATACCAACTTCACGATATCAGTGTTACGGGATTGATGTTTGGAGCAAGAGGAACGATATCCAACTTCTCTTCTCAATTCTGTAAGACCCTAGGACTGCACAAATCTTTTCTGAATGAACTGGCCCTCCTCATAATTAAAGAGTCAGTCAAACTTTTACGGAACCACGTATATGGACTCTAATTCAGTGTATGGAAAAAATTGACGCACCATTATCATTTTTCTTTTTCCTTCTTAGCTTTCATTGATTCTTTACTTGAAATTTTTTTTCTTGCAAACTGCCATTGTTTGTTTGTGTATTTGTTTGCCTTTTTTCTTACTCTTTTAGCTCTCCTCTTCTATTTGTTCTTGTATTGTTTTGTATGCTTTGTCTAATGGCAGCCTCTAATTTGAGGAAGCTCCGATAAATAAATAAAAATAAACAAAAATTAACTTATATCATTTATGAAAAAAAATTAAGTATATCTAAAGACTTCCAAAGGCTTTCACCACTTTCGTAGTCATTTTTCACCGCTGCTGAACAATCTTGTTCGAAACAAGGTTGTTAACTCTGACAATCGCTACGGAACACGAAAGCTTAATGGCCGAAGCACGTTGTTTTTTTCTTTTCGGCCTGTGAACTGTACAATGTCCTCGGTATCACCTGTCATTAGGACTCGTGCAAATGTGTTTCCGCTGCACTCAGTTTATTAGTGCCACACAACTTATGAAAAGACTCTTTGTAGCCAACATCTGTGCCTGCCTGGAGGAGAATCCCGTTACATGCCCCAACAACGGGAACAAACTGGGAGACACAAATGATAATGTAGTACTTCAATTTATTTATATTTTACATTGTACTTGCTAAGTCATTGTAGTGGGTCACATTTTTTTTTCTTTTACTTGTAGGATTGTTTTTCTTCTTCTTTCTCTTTTCATTTTGCGTATCCTCATTCCCCTTGTAAGACAAGACTGAACTAACAACACACTTTTTCTTTCGCTTTCCTACACATCATCTTGTCAGGGTCTCATATTCCATTCCATTTTTAGTAATTTGAACAGACTAAGTTCTGTCGGTAAAGCAATGGACCATGACTAGAGATCGACTTCAGTCCCGGACTGAGGCGATTCTTTTTCTTTCTTTCTTTCTTTCTTTTTCTTTCTTTCTTTCTTTCCTTCTTTCTTTCTCATCTCCCCGTAACAACCATAATCCACGTACAAATTGAGTACCGCTTCTTTCCCGGGAGGGAAATATTCTGTTAACCACTTCACCTCCTCTTATGACTACATGCATCAACGTCGGTTAATATAGCCACCGGTTAAAATTGCCACTTAACCCCTGGTTAAGAGATTAGGTACAGCTTAAAGGAGTAAAATTTTGGAAATATTAAACTTTTTTTTTTTTCCTCCATTACTCTATCTTGTACAATAATGAAAATTAGTATGTGTAAAACACTGTCCTTATGCTATATGATAAACATATTTTTACGATTAAAAAAAAATTCCGTGTAGTGATGAAGCGTTTCCCTCATAACTCAAAAAGTATCCAACATTATATGATGAAATTTTTTGTGTGTATTTATGCATGTCATATCTACAATATGATGCAAAATCACTTCTCTACCTTCGATAGATTGTCTGATAAAAAATAAATTAATTTAAAAAAATGGTCAAATATCTAACACAAAATTAAAAAATATATATATTGTTTATTAAGTAATGTAGTTGAAAGAGCTTGATATTGTAAACATGAGTTTCAGTAATAAAATAAAAAGGAGAGAACATGAAAATCTTAACAAGTTTATGAGTTATGAGGGAAACGCTTCATCATTGCACAGTGAACTTTGAATTTTGAAAAAATATATATAAATATTTTTTTTAATCGTAAAAATATATTTTTTTTCATATAGCAGAGGGATAGAGTTTTACACATACCAATTTTCATTATTCTACAAGATACAGTAATGGAGGAAAAAATGTTGGATATTTCCAAAAAAATTACTGCTGTAAGCTGTACCTAACCTCTTAAGCTTTTTATTTTACATCAACCACGGTTAGGACTTAAACAGGATGTTAACCACGATAATCTCTAACAGGTCATATTAAAGGAGATAACCAGTGATTAGTTGGTCCAGTAAAGCAAAATGGCAGCCAGATCCACAGCTGATTATTTCGAAGACGATTATTATTATTATTGTACTTGGATTACATGGACAGAGATGATGATCGTGAAGTATCATTAGTGGAAAGATAATTCTTACAAGGAATTAGGCGAGAGAAAATTTCTAGTCTTCGTTTATCAAAAGCTACCGTGCTATTTCTGCTGCAACAGATGAGGGATCACTTGGAATAACTCACAAACAGAAAGTCATGAATAATTTCAAGGGAAAAACTGTTCCGAGGCCGGGTATCAATCCCGGGACCTTAGGCTTAGCGCACCAACGCTCGGTGCCGAGTGAAGTTCCTGGGTAGCTCAGTCTGTAGAACGTTGGTGCGCTAAGCCAAAGGTCCGGGATCGATACCTGGTCCTGGAACAATTTTTGCCTTGAAATTTTTCAAGTCTGCTTCACAGGGAGCTTTACCTGAGAGTTAGATTTGCAGAAACAGTCGTATTTCTATGAACTGGCTGCTTACATTACGATTGTATACAACTGATATTTTCAGTAATTTAAGAGAGAACACTACGAAGAAAGATTATGGATTAGTTTTAGGATATTGCACAATTCCCTGGTATAATTAGACCCTGGATTATATCTACATATTAATCGTTTGGTAGTCTATGCTTCATCCTTTTCTTTTATCGATAACTTGTTCCATATTTTTTAATATAAGATAGCCTATTTACATTTACTAATTAAGTCTATGAGTACTTCAGACATACATTTTTATTTTTTATTTTGTAAAATTTTAATGTAACGCCACTGAAAAACAAAGAAATGCAACCCGGAAATATAAGTGCACGAAGGCAAACAAATGAAACACAGAAATCTAGAATATGTCCGTTTGCTTGTAGAGTAGAGCAAGCGCAGTCATTTTTAGATGTCTCATCTTTTCAAAGGTATGGATTCTTTCCTTTTGTCACTTTGTAAAAACACACACTTAACCTTCACTAAATGAGGTGTCAGGTGTGTTAGTAGCCGGCGATTATAAATGGTGCACAGAAATTACATAATTTCTAACCGTGGCGTCCGTGGTTTCGTAATCCATGGTTACTGCGTTTTTAACAGAGGTTGATGCACATTACCACTATACTTCGTTCCATAATGTCTGACAGGAGACATAAGCATTGCCGACATAGAGAAAGCCAAGGATAATTGCTACTCAACCAATGGCAGAGATCTCTTGAAGTTGGGCGGTCTGAAGCGTTCTACCCCTGTCCAACTTCAAGACAAACGTGGAATGTGACCTCTGCCATTGGTTGAATAGCAATTACACTTCTCTCCTCCTCTGCCGGAAATATTCACGTCGTCTGTCACACATTATAGGACGAAGTATAGTACTGCGGTCAATAAATCAATTAAGTTCTCTATACCTGCCCACCTGCTATACGTCTCAATAATTGTGTATGTATAAGGACAACTTGTCATGTAATTTTGTCTGCTCTTTCAATGTGATCATTTCATCCCCTACTGATAATTTTCCACAATTTATAATATATTTGAAGAGTTCACTGCAATTGAATGATGGAGGTCACTTTCTTGTCGAAAATGAACCAAGACTGTCAATGTATAGCTTAAGACATATAAAATGTACGTAGAGAGTTACATGGCATTAACACTGATAGTCATCGTTCAGTAATGAACGGAAAATCACAGTTGAGCTTTGAGCGCTAAGGATTTCAAATTTTCAATTGCTTCTCCTGAAAAATGTATTCCAAACGACATCCATCATTCTTGCAGTGGACTCTCCATTTGTATTTAAATTTTTTACAGTAATAATATTCTTTATCTTCTACCTTGTTCAAAATAGTTTGGTACATGAAAAAGGAATGCGGTTGTATGGGAGTGATGATTGAAAAAAGGTTAGGATACTGTCTATAATCCTACGTATGTCGCCATAACAACCATTAGAGTGATACAAGGTCTTTCATGACCTTTAATTATGTTTGGCTATATTTGCAATAATAATAATAATAATAATAATAATAATAATAATAATAATAATAATAATAATAATCTGTGTCACTACAGCCCGTGAAGGGCCCAGACCGATCAGCCAGCTGCTGGAGTCACGTCTACATGCCGAAGCAGAGGTGGACGATCATTCAACCAGATTGGAGGTATCGTGTTGTTAGCACGATGATCCCTCCAGACGTTATAGCTGACTTTCGCAACCGGATTTCGCTACCTATCATAGCTCCCCAAGTGCATCACGATACTGGGTTGGCACCGGTCCAATACACTGGTCGAAATTTCATGAGAAAATTTCTTCCCCCATAAGGACTCGAACCAACGCGCATTCCGTAACGCGAACCCTAGGCAGGATGCCTTAAACTACGACGCCACGGCGCGGGGCCTATTTGCAATAGCAATGTACAATTTTATATAAAAAAATAAAGAGTCTTTCCCTTGTTCAGTTTACTTAACGAGTAAATGAAATTACTTTTATATCAAGAAATGCTTGGAGTGTCCAAGTCCTAAACACCAATGAAGTTTTCAATAACAATTACAGGAATCATTATTCTCACTATTTTTGATTTATTTTCATGATGATTAACGTTACGTTACATTAAAAAACAAGAGTATAAATATTTTAAGCTGTATTTCCTATATCTCACGTACGAACTGCTTACATCACTTTTATTAGCAAGTCGTTTAAAAGAAATGAGAAAGACGAAGTCGCCAATTTGTGCTATTCTTTAATTAAAAATCCATTAATGTTTGGTAGATTCATTAATTTAACGTGCATCATTGCCAGTTGAATTGACTTACAGACACTAAAATGTTAATAAAACACGTTTAATAGTTGAAGAGAAATCGCTGTACACGAACGGTGTGCAAAAACTACTTTTTCCAGTATCATAATACTTCATACAATGAGAAAGGAAGGAAAAAAATGGCGATGGGAATAAGACAGTTCGTTATAAAACTGCATGCAATATCATCAGTTATTCTGCCACTGATATCGATTATTATCGCCAATGAAATTAGCTAGCAAGCATTACGTAACTAATTCTAGTTTCGAAGAGTTACAGCTTTAACATTTAACAAAGCTTTATGAATTTAAAGCAGGGGTCGTCAGCACAAAGGACGCTGGGGCTAGCCTCTCTTACCCGCGGAAAACGCAGTGCACTATAGTGCTCTCGTAGCTGCTAGCGGATATGCTCTCTATCTCTCCCTGTTGCACGACAGTGCACACGGGACGGCACCGCGTACCCATTGCACATTTCAGCGAGTGCTGACGACCACTGATTTAAAGAAAACAAATTTGGGGGGGGGGGAAATCCTGTTTTTGTGTAATATGTCAGTGCCAGAATTTTTAAGATTGTTTAAGAAATTAAGAAACTAGGAGTAACTAGATTTATCTCTTACTTTTGAAATCCCTTTATTTCAATTTTTTTTTAAATTCCCCTTTCAGTTCGAATTAAAGAAATTCCACAGTAACTATATGTCAATGGAAAGTTTGAGGATGTAATGTTCTATTGGTGCATCAACATTGAGGTAAAGAAAACCCCGAAACAATAAACAGAGACCGCGTGAAAATTGCTCACACAGTACTTTTATAATAAAGGAGAAAACCGGTGTTTATGTCGGCCAACTCCAATTTGTTGAACATATCTGTGCCAGGTTCCATAGTTCAAGAGATTAGCATCTGCACATGTATGGGAAAGCTTGTATCTTAACAATAGCTCACTTGCATTATGTTTTTATGTATGTCAGATCCTTTCCCGACTAATCTTTCATTAGTCTTTGTAATGTCTACATTCTCTCATATCCAGGAAGTATTCTAAACTTTAGAAGAATTGCCTCTAAAATAAATGACGACTTATAAACAGACGTTTTTCGGCGTGAAATTCAACACGAGACGTAGAAAATACTGAATTGGTTAAGTGTTTATTGTTACCTAAGTTTTATTAATCACATTCTGACGAACGTATACCATATCCAAGATGAATGAATGAATGAATTAATGAATCGTTTAATCAATCAATGAATAAATAAATGAATGAATCAATAAATCAATGGAGGAATGAATAATTAAGTCAGTAAGTAGGTAAATAAGTAACTAAGTAAATTGAATATAAATAAATAGAATTAGTTACTTGTCTATTAAGGGAGGCAAGTAGTTTTTACTAGTCGAGGACTATTTTGCGCCCAAGGGATAGAGAGGGTACAATTAAGCAGTCCAAGACTAGTAAATTCTACTTAACACACGCATTCCATATAATGTTCTTCCACTCCCACATTGTACTTACTTACAAATGGTTTTTAAGGAACCCGCAGGTTCATTGCCGCCCTCACATAAGCTCGCCATCGGTCCCTATCCTGTACAAGATTAATCCAGTCTCTATCATTATATCCCATCTTCCTCAAATCCATTTTAATGTTATCGTCCCATCTATGTCTCGGCCTCTCCAAAGGTCTTTTTCCCTCTGGTCTCCCAACTAACACTCTATATGCATTTCTGGATTCGACCATACGTGCTACATGCCCTGCCCATCTCAAACGTCAAGATTTAATGTTCCTAATTATGTTAGGTGAAGAATACAATGCGTGCAGTTCTGCGTTCTGTAACTTTCTCCATTCTCCTGTAATTTCATCCCTCTTAGCCCCTAATATTTTCCTAAGAATCTTATTCTCAAACACCCTTAACCTATGTTCCTCTCTCAAAGTGAGAGTCCAAGTTTCACAACCATACAGAACAACCGGTAATATAACGGTTCAATAAATTCTAACTTTCAGATTTTTTGACAGAAGACTGGATGATAAAAGCTTCTGAACCGAATAATAACAGGCATTTCCCATGTTTATTTTCGTTTAATTTCCTCCCGAGTATCATTTATATTTGTTACTGTTGCTCCAAGATATTTGAACTTCTCCACGTCTTCAAAAGATAAATTTCCAATTTTTATATTTCCATTTCGTACAATATTCTCGTCACGAGACATAATCATATACTTTGTCTTTTCGGGATTTACTTCCAAACCTATCTCTTTACTTGCTTCAAGTAAAATTCCCGTATTTTCCCTAATCGTTTGTGGATTTTCTCCTAACACATTCACGTCATCCGCATAGACAAGAAGCTGATGTAACTCGTTCAATTCCAAACCCTATCTGTTATCCTGGACTTTCCTAATGACATATTCTAGAACGAAGTTAAAAAGTAAAGGTGATAGTGCGTCTCGTTGCTTTAGCCCGCAGTGAATTGGAAACGCATCAGGCAGAAACTGGTCTATACGGACTCTGCTGTAAGTACGTAATAAAATATATATTTAATTATTTTACAGGATATAGGGCCGATTTCACCAATATGTTACTAATCTACAAGTAACTAATTGTAATTTAACTTGAATACGAAAGTTAAATTCATCAGATTCATCATGACCTCTTTAAGCTATACTTGTAATGCTGTGTAACGTAAAGCCACCAATTAGTGCCAAATATAGTCCTTGAGACCTACTCTTGGAAAGTTCATTACGAAAACTACATTATTAAGCACTATTTTAAACAATTAATTTTTCGGGAAATTGATTAACAATACGTAATAAATTATCCACATGAAATTCATTTTCATGTTTTTTTGGGGGGGGGGCAAAGGGTGAGCTCAAATTAATTTTGAATGGGCTCCAGCCCACCAAAGCCCTCCTGCTGGCGCCACCCCTTTATATTCATCATGTTTTAATGCAGTATATTATTATTATTATTATTATTATTATTAAATAGAAATACAAAAATTGGAAATTTATCCTCTGAACAGGTGGAAAAATTCAAATATCTTGGAGCAACAGTAACAAATATGAATGACACTCGGGAGGAAATTAAACGCAGAATAAACGTGAGAAATGCCTGTTATTATTCGGTTGAGAAGCTTTTGTCATCCAGTCTGCTCTCAAAAAAGCTGAATGTCAGAATTTATAAAACAGTTATATTACCGGTTGTTCTATATGGTTGTGAAACTTGGACTCTCACTTTGAGAGAGAAACAGAGGTTAAGGGTGTTTGAGAATAAGATGCTCAGGAAAATATTTGGGGCTAAGAGAGATGAAGTTACAGGAGAATGAAGTTACACAACACAGAACTGCACGCATTGTATTCTTCACCTGACATAATTAGGAACACTAAATCCAGACGTTTAAGATGGGCAGACCATGTAGCACGTAGGCCTGTGGGCGAATCCAGAAATGCATATAGAGTGTTAGTTGGGAGGCCGAAGGGAGAAAGAGAAAGACCTTTGGGGAGACCGAGACGCAGATGGGGGATAATATTAAAATAGATTTGAGGAAGGTGGGATATGATGGTAGAGACTGGATTAATCTTGTCAAGATGTAAAAAAAAAAAAAAAAAAATGTAAAAAAAAAAAAAAAATTGTACAACATTGTAAAAATTTTAGAAAATTACTAAATTGTAAAACTATAAAACTTTGTAAAAATTGTAATTGTAATATTGTAAAATGTTGACATGTTCCACATCTTAAAGCTTCATTGCTCATGTAAGATCTATGGAATAAAATAAATGAATGAATGAATGAATGAATGAATGAATGAATAGGGACCGATAGCGGGCGGCAATGAACCTCCGGTTTCCTTAAAAGCCGTATTTATTATTATTATTATTATTATTATTATTATTATTATTATTATTATTATTTAGTAACGAATGATGGCAACAAAAGAATATATTAAAAAAACGTTCGGGATGGCAACACGATAAAATTATGTGCAACAAGTGAATTCACATAAATTAAATAGCAGTCTCCGTAAATTTGTACTGTATATCAGCCTGGGCGTTGTAAATTACACAAGATGAAAAATGTGCCGCGGATGAATAGGCTACTGCTGGAAAACCATCAATTAAATAATAGCTGCCATATGATACGGCCTCCCCTCTCATGTGACGTAATAGGTAATGACGAAATGGAACTGAAGGCCTTGCGCTAGTGGATCCAAGGTTAAGGCCAAGTGTAAAGAGCAGGAGGACCAGTGCATATGAAGTACTGTGTGGGCACAAAGTTTGTAAGCCACTCACTCCTGACCCTGTATGGTCACATCGTGGGAAAGAAATCTGCGTCCTGAATATGGATCTACGGTTCTACGCCATACGATAATCTGACTAGTGCTGCCAACCCAAAAATTTTCACCATTGTCTGTGATCGAAATGACAGGAAAAGTAGGGAGAGAAATTAGAAAGAATGGTGGCAAAAGGAAGAGAGAAACAGGGAAACACGGGGAGAGGGAAACAGAGAAACAAGGAGGAGAGGGAAAAAGGAAACAGGAAAACAAAGGTGAGAGGGAAACCGGAAACAAGAGGGAGAAGGAACAGGGAAACAAGAGGGAAAGGGAAAAGGGTAAACCAAGAGGTAGAAGGAAACAGGGAAACAAGAGGGAAAGGGAAAAGGGTAAACCAAGAGGTAGAAGGAAACAGGGAAACAAGAGGGAAAGGGAAAAGGGTAAACCAAGGGGTAGAAGGAAACAGGGAAACAAGAGGGAAAGGGAAAAAGGTGAACCAAGAGGTAGAAGGAAACAGGGAAATAAGAGGGAAAGGGAAAAGGGTAAACCAAGATGTAGAAGGAAACAGGGAAACAAGAGGAAAAGGGAAAAGGGTAAACCAAGAGGTGGAAGGAAACAGGGAAACAAGAGGGAAAGGGAAAAGGGTAAACCAAGAGGTAGAAGGAAACAGGGAAACAAGAGGGAAAGGGAAAAGGGTAAACCAAGAGATAGAAGGAAACAGGGAAACAAGAGGGAAAGGGAAAAGGGTAAACCAAGAGGTAGAAGGAAACAGGGAAACAAGAGGGAAAGGGAAAAGGGTAAACCAAGAGGTAGAAGGAAACAGGGAAACAAGAGAGAAAGGGAAAAAGGTAAACTAAGAGGTAGAAGGAAACAGGGAAACAAGAGGGAAAGGGGTAAACCAAGATGTAGAAGGAAACAGGGAAACAAGAGGGAAAGGGAAAAGGGTAAACCAAGAGGTAGAAGGAATCAGGGAAACAAGAGGGAAAGGGAAAAGGGTAAACCAAGAGGTAGAAGGAAACAGGGAAACAAGAGGGAAAGGGAAAAGGGTAAACCAAGAGGTAGAAGGCAACGGGGAAACAAGAGGGAAAGGGAAAAGGGTAAACCAAGAGGTAGAAGGAAACAGGGAAACAAGAGGGAAAGGGAAAAGGGTAAACCAAGATATAGAAGGAAACAGGGAAACAAGAGGGAAAGGGAAAAAGGTAAACCAAGAGGTAGAAGGAATCAGGGAAACAAGAGGGAAAGGGAAAAGGGTAAACCAAGAGGTAGAAGGAAACAGGGAAACAAGAGGGAAAGGGAAAAGGGTAAACCAAGAGGTAGAAGGAAACGGGGAAACAAGAGGGAAAGGGAAAAGGGTAAACCAAGAGGTAGAAGGAAACAGGGAAACAAGAGGGAAAGGGAAAAGGGTAAACCAAGAGGTAGAAGGAAACAGGGAAACAAGAGGGAAAGGGGAAAAGGTAAACCAAGAGGTAGAAGGAAACAGGGAAACAAGAGGGAAAGGGAAAAAGGTAAAA
This sequence comes from Periplaneta americana, assembly GCF_040183065.1. Lineage (NCBI taxonomy): Eukaryota > Metazoa > Arthropoda > Insecta > Blattodea > Blattidae > Periplaneta > Periplaneta americana. The sequence continues at coordinate 49,983,079 of NC_091124.1, forward strand.
ATGGTAGAAGGAAACAGGGAAACAAGAGGTAGAAGGAAACAGGGGAAACAAGAGGGAGAAGGAAACGCATCTCCATTGGCTAACTCTCAAAGCACAAACGATAACACTGATACACACATACTTATACTACCCTAGTTACAAAATTAGATCACGGTTAGTTTCCTGGTCTTTTAATCCCTCCACACAGGAAATAACATATGCAGGAGAGCGCATGTTTTTTTAAACTGACGTTATAACGGTAATATTATCTACTTCGCTCCAATAGATGACGCAATAGTAAGCACATTCCTTTCACGGTTAATCTCCTGGTTGGAGAACAGTATATGGAAGCGAATATTGGATTCTCCGGCAACATGATGAACACAGTTCACAGATGAAATGTCTAGTCTCTTTAAGTGGAGTGACTTTAAAAGACAGAATTGGTTACCCACATCTGCAAAGGGAAGAAAAAGAGTTTTCTAGTAATACTTCGCTCTAGCTTTCCAGTATCTTTAACTATTGCTTCATCATAGCATCATTTCACTTCTGAATAAGTAACTGCTGCAGATACAGAGGATAGATAAGATTTTGGCACGATGCAGCTTAATAACTTCACCTGAATACCTGGTATTCGAACCGTGAAACCCTTTATTGTGGCCTATTCCGTTTAGTCATTTACAGTAGTGCTGCCGATCGATCAAAATATTTAATCCATTAACGATTTGAATTTAATCGATTAATGATAGATTAACCGAGCTTTGATCGATTTTAAATATGGCACTCACTTAAATACGTTTTTATTTTAACTCAATACGACGGGATTCCTGCAAAAAGTCGATAATTCTATCTTAGAACTTAAAAATGAACGACTATTATGTAGGCTAATATAAAATGTATAAGACAGCAAAGCTGTCATATTTTTAATTCAATTTCTTGAAGTTAAACTTTTCTTGAATATCATGAAATTGAAGTGAAATATATTGTATGCACTTGACATTCCAGGAAAGCGCAAACTGAGTTCTGTTGGAGGATTTCCTCCTTCCCGGTACTCCCTAGATTTAGCACACTTTCTAAGTTTCCTGGGGTAAAACTATTTCCCATAATATCCTAAGCGAATGGATCTCTTTCCATGACACAGGATGTTATAAAGATGTATTTTATGGCCGCCACAGCTAATCGTGAGCAGTTCGTCTATGAGCGGCTCCTTTCGGAAACCTGCACAAGTCTTAAAACTCGGCAAACTCAGGGTTTCCAAATTATACGCAGAGGTATGCCTATTGGCACAACCACAATACTAATCAAGACTCAAGTTTATCGAGATTTACAAATCCGTGATTGTGAAACGTTTGCCGTCTCGGCAGATGTTAATCTCATTTCAAATGAGAAACGAAATCTCTACTGAGAGAGTTTGAATCCTTGTCAGCATGTAAAAATAATGTCTATTTAACACCAAACATACTCATCCATTATCTTATTTCCTACCAGAAAATTAAGACTTTTAATACCACTGATTAATTTTTAAAACTTCCTCCTTTGACCAAACTCGAGAAAATTTCCTTTCGTCTAGCTCCTTGAAGATAACAATTAAGCCTTCTTCGGACTTAAAGACCCATTTAACTGTTTATGGATGGAATAAGATTCGCATATTTGGTTCCAGGAAATATGAACAGGAAAACTGCGTTGAAATTTTAGAAATAACAAGGAATAAAATAAAAGTTAAAACCCAAAGATCTAGGCCTTCGATATAGTTAGTTTCGTCCACACGTTAAGATTAAACCATGCGATCAAGAAGCCTCTCCGCAGTGCTTGTATAGCCGAGAATCCACTAGGCAGAGAATTCAAGTGGCAGCACTGGCCGCTAAGTATATGATGGACTGGGGATGTGAGGTTGTCAAACCGGAATGAATGGCGGAATGCCAACTTTTTACAGGAGTATATTCTAGGGTTACTAAAACTAATGGAGCTGCGGAGGGACTTTTCGATCACACTGTACTTTTTAACTGTTAATCTCAATTGGAATGAAGAATAATGCAGTTCAATTTGTCAGTTTTCAACAAATGTTTAGTTAACTACGAGAAAGAGAATTTGCTCGTTACTATTAAATATCAAATTATATTTAACGTTCTGTCATTCTAGCACGTCTTCGTTCAAAAGAAGTAATTAGCATTCTAGCTAGACACCTGTTATTAATTTCTTCGTTAAATTCACTATTATAATTTCCTTTATCTTTTTTTTTTTTGAAGATGAAGTTTTATACAAATTTTTCATGGCATATATTAACTGATTGTATGCGTACAGAATCTGTTCTCTTCTTGACACGGTGGTGTCATCAAGCAACAAATAGGGCAATGTTTTGGCCAAAAACGTAACTTTAATCGTTCCCATTGGACTAGTGACTAGAGACAAATAAAAATTCCGTTGAGTTTTAGTGAAGCAACAAATATAAATATGAAATTCTTTATCAAGGACATTTATCACTTCCATTTAAGAATAATACCGACTAATCTGGTGACAGGGATACTGACAGGTCACTTGCCTGGGGGGGGGGGGAGAAATACCGGTATGAACAAGTCACGGTTATTACAGAAGACCCACATGTAGAAATTGAAAGCAAACTTCCTCACATAAGCCTATCCTACTCCAATGTCCTGAAGACGTGAATGAAGCCAGGTGCAAGTATCTATGGACATGCATGTTAAAATCTTAGCACTGGAAGGAAATTATATCCGTCACTCTATGCATATTTACATTTGCATCGCGTTGCCTATTCACTCTGGTACAGGGACGAACATTCAGCCGAACTAATAGATCTGTAAGTGCTATAGGGTCATTTTAGGTCATCCAGTAGGAAGAAAAAGAGGAGACGTTCTCTGATCTTAAAAATGTTCACTAATCTTTTAAGTAATTGATTAACTAGCGGACTTACTCGTGTCAATTATGTAAGTCTGTGCGGCTTACAGCTGTTTCGGTGCTTCATCACACCATCCTCAGAGCCTACTAGATCTCGGTGTCATCTCGAACTTCTCTGCCTGTTGTGTGGGTGCGTTTTATTGTTGAAAAGTGTTGAAAAGTAGAGTCAAATAGAGTGTGTGTGTGTGTGTGTGTGTGTGTGTGTGTGTGTGTGTGTGTGTGTGTGTGTACTGAAATTGATCTGTGTGTTGAGAATTTGATCGGGGTGTGTTTTAGTGTGTTTGTATATTTGGTATTGTTCTAGTGTGTTGAGTTTTTGGTTCTTGGGTTGTAAGTGTAGGATTTCCATGTCCGCATTTATGTTATTGTATGTATGGTTAGCACTGGTTATATCGGCGTATGTAGATGTATTGTGTCCTCTGGTTATTGCTAGATCAATTTCAGTACACACACACTATTATCAAACGCACCCACACAACAGGCAGAGAAGTTCGATATGACGCCGAGATCTAGTAGGCTCTGAGGATGGTGTAATGAAGCACCGAAACAGCTGTAAGCCGCACAGACTTACATAATTAACACGAGTAAGTCCGCTAGTTAATCAATTACTTATATTCAAGTGTTAAAAGTAGTGTACGCAAGATTCAAAATGGACTAATCTTTTGCTTCATCGGGAGTGCCTACAAAAAGTGTACCATTATTATCGTTCAAATAAAATAATAATAATAATAATAATAATAATAATAATCATCATCATCATCATCATCTCTACTGTCGAGATTCACACAGTATTGGGCAGTCTGACAGTTGTCAATTCAAAAGGGGGGTCTGGATAGAAATTTCTCCTTTTTGAAAAGGTAAATTAATTCTTAATTCCTTCTGGAGATAATTACAATGAACAATGTTAAATATTATTTCTACTGAACGTAGAAAATGTTCAATCATTAACAAAAATCACTACACCTTCCTTATTTACAACTATCAGTTTTAACGTAGTATCACAGTCTAGTATATACAGTCACGAAGCTTGAGTTGTGAGGGTGCTAGGAACAATAGACTGTGCAGGTACTATTTCGCATTGTCTGTAATAAGGCGATATTAGCGATCCTAGTGGTTAGCAACAATCTATGGATGCATATTTACTACATATTGAGCTTCGTGACTGTATATACTACACTGTGGTAGTATTTTAACTCTGCTATTTGTCACAATTTGCTGTATGTTTACGCTTACTACAGAACTCGCTATCTTGAATTTACAGAACGATAAGCCGAAAGTCACATTTAAAACAAATTAATTTTTACTTCACTTAATAATTTAACATTTACTTCTTCATATGAAGTCATCGTCGTCGTCATCGTTTTAGAATCTTTTTGGTTGATGTAAGAAGAGCCTCTATTCGTCTCCGTTTCAGATTTCATCGTCCGTTCTTCCTCCTCTTCTTTCCATGCCTTTCTTTACTTATCTGTCCATTTTCCCTCTTGGTCTCTTTCTATTGACTTTTAGTTCCAGGGCTAACCTTGTGGTAATTCCTTTATTTTCATTCTTTTGATCTGACGAAACCATTTTAATGCTTTTTGTGTGATTTAACAAATGCATTATTCCCAGTTCTTTTCGAATACTTGAGTTCCTGATTCTGCCCTTCTTGTTTCGGGCAAAGGCATGGAAAAAATCATTTTAAATTTGCTAATATTTAAACTGCAGACACATTTTGCAGTCAATTTTGAAGTAATTTTACAGCATTATAATCGAGATATTCTAATGTGTTAGACGTCACATTTAAGTACGGTGTACAAAGTTTTATTATTTTTTTTTTTACTTATTTCATAATTTACATATGTGATTATAAGTGCACACATCTAAAAAATTAATTTTAATTATGTTATGAGCTTGAGTTTTTTCTTACAGTTATTAATAAGATAATATTTAAACTGAATTATTGTAATAGAGTTTGACTAGTTACGTCGAGATAAATTGTATGTCGTCGTTGTTCCTGCAATAACTCCTATGTGCAAAATATGAAAATTTTCAGGAGGAAGAAAAATCACATTTATTCATTCTATGGCAGTGGTACATAGGAGATTGTGAATTCTTACATTTTCGAAAGAAAGAAATACAATTACATACAGGAGATTTTATTATTTGCTGTATCACTATTTAAGTTATTTAATAGAGCAAAAATCTGAAAATCGATAAATATGTTACATAGGAGTTATTGCCGGAACCAGGACGATGTACGGTATTTGATTAATCTATAAAAATCACTAATGAAAATTAATAATTTTTGTAAAAATACTTGAAACTCTTATGCCAATGTAATAATAATAATAATAATAATAATAATAATAATAATAATAATAATAATAATAATAATAATATCACAATTATAACAATCTAATTTAATGTAATTTAGTTCTGAAAATGAACATTGGCGGTCGAAGATACCTGATCCCTACTAATCGATAATGATCGATAACTTGTTCCTGTAAATGTGACTTCTTTATTTACTACTTCTATGAATAGATGGTGAAGGGAATAGTTAATGTCACCAATAGTACATAAACATACCCGCCTTATAAAATTCAACATTTCATCCCTCTCTGCCGATTGTAAAACAACACTAGATTTAGCGAGAAACCTCTGACATTGTCAATTATGAAAATAATTTATGCTTAATTTTAATCATCATTTTCCCAAACGCTTTTTTACCCGTCCCAATAATAGTGTCACCTATTGAGAACTAGTAGAATATTTCAGGGTTTGGCCATTTGTTATATCTTTGGTTCTTAAATATCCCGTGGTTAGAAAGTTCGTTTACAGTTACACGATCATAAAGTTCTACTGTCCGTCCGAGTGGTTATGTCGCGTCCCGGTTTCCCCAGTCGTTTCTGCTGATTCCTCTGTAAAGGTAGTAACTGGGCTGTCTCAGCAATTTCCTGAAAATATTTGCTGTTCGGAATTTCACGTAGGTATGCGTAATTCTACACAACTGTTTAAAATAATTTAAGGAAAAAGAGGTCAGTTAAGAAAAGGCTGGTTCACAATAAACTGGGAACGGAAACAACGAGAACGGAAATATTGTTAAAATAAATGTATTTAAATGTGACCATTCATAATTAACTATTGTGAATGCTCACATTTAAATACATTTTAACAATATTTCCGTTCTCGTTCTCGTTTCCAGTCCCGGTTTATTGTGAACCAGCCTTAACTGTCACGTAATTTAACCCGTTTCGATGACTCAAACTGACAGTATTTCAGTTATCTTTGAACGTCAGTATACACAAAATTTCAATTTTCTAGAAATTTGGTTTTGAGACGTATGCAGTCATACTCATATAGGTAGGCCTACTGCTGGGAGCTGGAGTGTTTACTAGCGGGAAATGAAGTGGGGTAAGGAGTTAGGTATCAGACATAGCTGCGGGAAAAGATGACACTTGGCTCAAGCTCTCGTGGTCACTATACGGTTAATCTTATAGCAGTGGCGAAAGTTTGTCACTAGCCGTCAATAATCATCACGATGAGATACATATTTTTTCTGAACCGTTAACAGCATGTATGTTTAGATCTACTGTTACAGCATGGCCGGGCGCTTAGGTATCGCATTATTTCCTGTCGCAAAGTCTGTAGCTCCCAACTGTACTTATTTACTTACTTACTGGCATAAGCTCGCCATTGGTCCCTATCCTGTGCAAGATTAATCCAGTCTCTATCATCATATTCCACCTCTCTCAAATCCATTTCAATATCTTCCCAACTACGTCTCGGCCTCCCCAAAGGTCTTTTTCCCTCCGGCCTTCCAACTAACACTCTATATGCATTTCTGGATTCGTCCATACGTGCTACATGCCCTGCCTATCTCAAACGTCTGGATTTAATGTTCCTAATTATGTCAGGTGAAGACTACAATGCGTGCAGTTGTGTTGTGTAACGTTCTCCATTCTCCTGTAACTTCATCCCTCTTAGCCCCAAACATTTTCCTTATTCTCAAATACCCTTAACCTATGTTCCTTTCTCAAAGTGAGAGTCCAAGTTTCACAACCATAAAGAACAACCGGTAATATAACGGTTTTATAAATTCTAACTTTCAGATTTTTTGACAGGAGACTGGATCATAAAAGCTTCTCAACCGAATAATAACAGGCATTTCCCATATTTATTCTGTGTTCAATTTCCTCCCGAATATCATTTATATTTGTTACTGTTACTTCCAGGTATTTGGATTATTCCACCTCTTCAAAGGATAAATTTCCAATTTTTATATTTCCATTTCGTACAATATTCTCGTCACGAGACATAACCATATACTTTGTCTTTTCGGGATTTACTTCCAAACCTTTCTCTTTACTTGCTTCAAGTAAAATTTCCGTAATTTCCCTAATCGTTTGTGGATTTTCTCCTAACATATTCACGTCCCAACTGTACGCAAATTTATTTATTTTTTTTTCACATGGTATGTAGTAGTAAGTGAAGAAAAGCTATTCATATAAAAGTTATGTCTCACACCTTAAAATAGTGTATTATTAAATTATCTATTGTAAGGCTATGAAATTACATCAAATTATGTCTACAATTGTTTTGCACGTCTGCAGTTTAAATATTTATCAAATCTATAATTATTTTTGTCATGCGTTCACTTACAAGTCCTCTTAAAGCATTGTGTTTAAAATTTACTGAATGCATCAAACTATACTTGCAATTTCTTAATTTACAAAATTGGCTGATATAAGTATATACGTATATTACTATATTTAAACAAGACTTTTATTGCAATCTAAATTCCAAAGCACACCTCTACATAGATTTATTGCGGTTTGTCTGTGACCATTACACTTTTACTACGTCATACTACTTTTGACCAGTAAAACGGTAAGAAAGGACGTCTTTCAACCAATCATGGCTGCTTATCGCACAATTTTATCACTTCCCTAGCATTTGCTTTTATCACTTCCCTAGCATTTGTTTCTTTGTTTGCCAACATATTAAACTGCAAATTCTTTAGGTACTATAAAACATGCTTTGCGATCGTCATTTGTTCACCGCATAGACAGTCAACTGAAAATGGTGGCTCCGTTCAAACGTTTTGGTGAATCTAACATTAGTGAAATAGAATTTTAGTAAATCGATTAATATTTTATTGTATTAGAGCACTTTCTTCTAATATTTATATACTTTCTTCTAATAGTGTAATAGTCAATTAAATCCCCCAAGAGTTTGGATTTTCAAAACCTCTAGTGAGACTACTGTTGATAAATAACTTGAAATATTAAGTAAGATATTTAAGACTTACAGATCCAGATGAAAGACATTGTCGTTGACGATGCAAGTAACAAACTTTGTTAATGTCTCCTACACATATCGACGGACACGTACAGGTTTACTTTCCTTGGAAACAGGCTTCTGGATGCAAGGGGCGGTGCACTTTTCACAAGACTGTAGCGAGCTGCTAACATTTCAATTTCTTGCAGCGAAGAACAACCTTCAAGAGGAGAAAGGAGGAAGAACCAGTTGTATTCTAATCGGTCCGTGACGTATGACCCTCTGCATCTTCTGACATTTCGCTCAAGCAGGTCGACACATTTCTTCTATAAGACTAGACTGCGTAATGGAACTAACAGACAAAATTGCGTCGTGTAAACTGCTGGCACTGATGTAATTCGCGACACATATTTACAATTTGTAGGCTATATTTTATTCTGGTTGTTATTTTAAAGTGGAGTTACCTACAAACATTAAAATTTACATAATTCCAAAAGATGGAATTTCTTTCAATCTACCATTAACTCTTTTTATACTGCCCTAGATTTTAACAATAAGAATTACAATTTTCCAGACCATTCTCCGTAATAATAGGAATAGCCATGCTTGCCATTAGATCTAAGATCCACAGGCTCAAATTCGAGCGACAGAGATGTTAATGGATAATAAAAATTCTTAATAATTTTCTTAGGGAGAAAAGTAAAGCCGAGGTCCCCGGTATCGTAAATAATTATAGAAAATGCATGTCTATTAAAATAACAATGCGAAGATGTAACCAGTTGTTTCCAAAACAATAAGATATTTTTCCCCTGTGAGTGCCATGTTCAGTAATTCATTCAACTAGTGACCCAGGAAATTAATTTAAATTATTTCAATAACAACTCTTGCAACTCAATTGGCAGAGGGCTGACTTATAACGACCGCGGACCGGAATTCAAATCTCGGCAATGCAAATTATAGTGTTATATTTGTGGTTCGTAAAGACAAGGTTGTCTAGAATTTTCTTTGGGTTCTGCCATTTTTCTTTGTCAATCAACCAACAAACTACACAGTTCCCTTTTCCATTATCTTTGTGTATAAAAAAAAATATGGCGCTACTTGTGTTTGCATAACGTCGATTCGACAGTATCATGGTAGGTGTTCGTCGCAGTTTGTCCAACGATTGGTAGATGGCAGTGATGGTGCATACAAGACAACTCAACGTCTGCATAAAAGTCACCGAAGCCCTTAGGATTATCTTTGACGTGAACAGGACTCGTGTAGGTTTTCTGAAAATCGGAACCTTAATATTTTTGCGTGTCGCCTCGGGTACTTCAGGGAGAGCTTAGTCGAGCAGGATCTCTTCTCTTGCCATGTTTTGACGCATAGTCAAAAACACACTTGCTGCCAGGATGCGCAAATCAGGGACACACGGTTGGATCTCTGTCAGATGGGCATATCCAGGGCACACTCTTGATATCTGCCAGAGTGCGCATGCCTAGGACACATTGGACATCTGTTGTCAGGGTGCACACGGCCAGGACACTATCGATCTCTCTCGTCTGAGTACGCAAGCCTAGGATACTCTGTTGATCTCGTCAGGACGTTTTCGTCAAGAGCACACTGCTGATATCTTTTCAGGACTCGCACATTGGGGCACACTGCTGATCTCTCGTCAGGACGCGCACATTGGGGCACACTGTTGATCTCTCGTCAGGACGCGCACGACCGAGGCACACTGTTGATTTCTCGTCAGGACACGCACGACCTGGGCACACTGTTAATCTCTGGTCAGAACTCTCACGTCAAGAACACACTGCTGATCTCTAGTCAGGATGCGCACATTCGGAGCACACTGTTGATCTCTCGTCAGGACGCGCACATTGGGGCACACTGTTGATCTCTCGTCAGGACACGCACGATCTGGGCACACTGTTAATCTCTTGTCAGAACTCTCACGTCAAGAACACACTGCTAATCTCTTGTCAGAACTCTCACGTCAAGAACACACTGCTGATCTCTAGTCAGGATGCGCACATTCGGAGCACACTGTTGATCTCTCGTCAGGACACGCACGACCTGGGCACACTGTTGATCTCTCGTTAGGACACACGTCCGGAGCACACTTGATCACTCGTCAGAACGCACACAGTTGATCTCTTGTCAGGATACGCACTTCCAGGGCAAACAGTTGATCTCTCGTTAGAATGCGCACTTCCAGGGCATACAGTTGATCTTTGGCAGGATGTACACTTCCAAGGACAAAATGTCGATCTCTTGTCAGGACGAGCAAACCTACTGTCCGTTACTCAGGAGAAGACAAGCGGAAAGAATGTGACCTTCTTGACTATCGCTGTTGATTATTATAAACATGGCTCAGATAAGCATCCAAGTAGACAGGTTATTACTCGTGCAGGAAACATCAGTAACAATGCGTATGGAAATTAAAGCTAAGTTGAACAGAAAGAGACCTAATGTTTCCGCTTACTGCAGTACAAATATTGCACGTGTTGGCTTACGTTATCTGTTCACATCCCTTCCTCCACAGTCCGCTCTCGTCTTCTCCCCAGTCACCGACAGTAGGACACTGTTCATCTCTTATCAGAGAATGCATATTTAGAACACCATGTTGACCTCTGACAGGGCGTGCACATTTTGACCACAGTTGATCTCTAACGGTGTGCGCACAATGAGGTCACACTGCCTATCTCTGACAGGGCGCGCACATTTGGGATACACTGTTGATAGGACATGGTGCACATAATCTAGGACACGTTAAAATCTTTCACGAATGGACTAAACTTGCATCATTACGAGAATTTGATTTCGGTTAATGTACAACATTATTTCGATCTTTGTTAACTTTGTAACGAAGTAATTATACAAATCTAGTCTTTCAGGTAATGCTCCCTGTAAAGCAGATTTGAATAATTTCAAGGGAAAAATTGTTCCGGGGCCGAGTATCGATCCCGGGACCTATGGTTGAACATACTAGCGCTCTTTCCAACTGAGCTACCCGGGAACTCCACCCGACACCGTCTCAACTTTTCCCTCTATATCCACACAACTCGCGTGGGCTGACGAAACGCCAGAGACCCACATCGAGTGCACACAATCTCTGTGTGGCTTGGAATTGTGGTTTTTGTTAACATACACAGTGACGTATATATTATGCAAATCTAGTCTTTCAGGTAATGCTCCCTGTAAAGCAGATTTGAATAATTTCAAGGGAAAAATTGTTCCGGGGCAACCACAATTCCAAGCCACACAGAGATTGTGTGCACTCGATGTGGGTCTCTGGCGTTTCGTCAGCCCACGCGAGTTGTGTGGATATAGAGGGAAAAGTTGAGACGGTGTCGGGTGGAGTTCCCGGGTAGCTCAGTTGGAAAGAGCGCTGGTACGTTCAACCAGAGGTCCCGGGATCGATACCCGGCCCCGGAACAATTTTACCCTTGAAATTATTCAACGAAGTAATTATTTCGGAAGACGAAGTTTCAGAAGATAGGACTATTGTATATTAGGAAAATGCGTCTGGATTTGTAGCATTTGGGTGCCTCAACTTCAATTCTGTAACGTCCATTTCTGTCAATATTTAAATACTGGTAACGACAAGATATTAATTAATTTAACATTTCAGACTTGCGTTAACCTATCAACAATGAACCTTATCTATACTATTTAGTCCGTATGGGCTTGTTTTCAAGTGTGTAATTTCTCATTAGTGCAAAGATCGCATATGTTAAGAACAGTTTAATCAAATTCTATTGAAGCTAGTATTTCCTATTCTGCAACATCAGCCTTGATTCTTATCGCAAGCCGATAAAGTTATCTGCCGGCAGGGCTTCAGGTAGAGAAATTCTGTTCAAGGCTGGAATGGAACTTGCTCACGCACATCTGTGGCCCGGCTACAGGGAAGTTGAACTTGCATTCTTAAAGGATTCATTTCGGAATCTGAAAACCGTTACTCTCTTTTCTATGAGAAATGAAGTTGGCAAATTTAGCTCTTGCTATGGCAAACGTCTGATACAATGCACTGCTTTGTAACAACTACGAGGTTCACACCTGAATAATGTCTAGCAATCTTTTCCGAAATCTTGACTTGTTAGAACACTAATATTGCCTGAAATAAAATGTATTGAATTCTAGGTCTTCTCATGAAACCTTACAACATTAAATCACAATTAACAAATTGTATATAGACTTCCTTATGTGGACAATTTTTACTGTAAATGAACATGTTTGTTCAAACTTTTCGGCCAGGAAATTTATCCTAAACACTTCAGACCAAGTAGGCTTTTCGCGCATGCGTGATTGAACAAGTTGCGCGCAGACTGTTACTCGGCTAAGCCAGCTTAACCATCCTCCACACAACGCATTTCTCTCTGACAATCAAATCCGTTATCTCTAGCAGTGATGCACCTCACAGACATAGGCCTGCACAAATTGTCACTTTCCCGTCAAGAAAGAAGAAACCTGGGATTTTGGGTGCCTCTTATGCAGATGCAAGTATTTTTTAGAATCCTCCATCAGCACTGCCAACTACCAATCCTTAGAGAAACAGCGAGGAACATCTAGCACGGTGGACGATCGATACGTTTTCACACAAACACTAGTGATGTTTTATTTTTCGATATGGAAATGATAAAGGAGAACTGTGAGTGTCTTGGTGGAATAACGATTGAAAAATGGGACAACCAACAGAAAAACTTTTAGTCTTGGCTTTGACCACCACATTACAAATCCTCATTCGCCGAGATTTGAACTAGGATCCGCGGTCGTCTGATGTCGTATCTCTGTCAACTGAGTTACCAAGGCTGCTGAAGCATTGCAAAGACAAGAATAAAAATACAAAAAAATGCACAAAAATTACTTCAGTGTTTAACAGAAGCACGTCAATTCAACCAATCGAAGCACAATTGCTGGGTAACTTTCGGCGTTGGACCTCGGACTCATTTCGCCATAATTTACTCACGTATCATCATCATTACCATATCCCGGGTTAAGTTCACGGTGCAGCGTGCTGAATTCGTACAAGAACGCGACAAATATCATTCATAAAACAGAATGGCAAGCACAATAAGCCCCAGGCTGTGGTGCAAGCCTTCGGGCCCCTCTTCCGAAAAAAAATTGAAGCACAATTAATAAGACTGCAACAACATCAGGTTCCCAGATTGTTCTCGTTCCCTTTGCAGTTCTGAATAACCAATGCTCGTTCTGCGGCTACAAAAATTAATCTGTCCATCGGCGATTATGGTTCTCAAAACAGAAGATAAGATTTTTATCGTGGAACATTATTTCCGGTCATATGGAGTAGACGTAAAAATGGGCCAAGTTTGCTTTACGTTAAAGAACATTATCAGGATCCATATTCAACATAATGGTTTTCAGATGAAAGCCATATTCAACTTGATGGCTCCATCAACCGACAAACAAGTCAATTTTTTTAGAGTGTGAACGGTCTGATACAGAAACCATTGTACGGTGAGCGGCTTACAATTTGGTGCGCCATGTCCGGTCATGGAATATTGGATCCTTATTTCGTCGAGGATGCTGAACAGAATCCAAAAACAGTAAACCAGGTACTCTACAGAGACCTCATTACTACCCCATTCGTGCGGGATTTGCGCCGTTTTTGTCGCGCCAGAAACTTACCCTCCAACGACAATGAATCCAGCAAGATGGAGTTACAGCCCACACCGCGGGGAGTCACTTAAGGCTGGTTCACAATAAACCGGAAACGAGAATCGGAACGAAAACGAAAACGGTAAAATTGTTAAAATGTGTACATTTGAATGTGAGCATTCACAATTAACGAAAAGCTTGCCGGAGCCCGGGATCGGGAACGGAGTGTTGGCAAAGTTTCAACTTTGGCGTTCACGTTTCCGATCACAGCCCACTAGATTCATTTTATTGCCATCTAAAAACTATTTTGTCGTCGTATATTTTGTAGCAAGAAGATCGTGACATAACCTATGCATTATTTTGTTCTGTGCTGTGAATCATGGAGCAGGTTTTATTTATGTGTGTGTTTATTTACACTGCAAGTGGGCAAGCACCCGGTGGCAGTGTATAAACACAAAATAAAATTTACAATACAAAATAAAATTTACAGACAAAATAAAATTTACATGGATGAGATTCTAATATTTAGTGGTGAGGAAAATCCTTAACGTTTACGATAAGCGGCGCGCCTCATATAAAGATGAGAAAATGAAGGAGAATACGTGGCTTTCAATACCTTCTTCTTTGAACACCGATCGTAAGTGAATCATATTTTATTACTGTATTGGTTGTATTACACACTACATATTCATGCTTCAATTCAATAACTACTGTTGTGTTCATTTTTGTTCTATTACAAATGTTTCTTCTCTAATTATTTTACGTTATAGTAGATTTAAAATAGGTTGTGATAATAAAGATGCATGGGCATATTTATAGTACCGTTGAAATTTTGAAGTTGGTTAACCCGTGTTTATGTTGGCTGCCTTGTACTCATGAGAGAACGCCATTGGTCAATTAAACACAAATAACATCAGAATGCGTAATATCGACTTTACATATCGTTATTGACATGCATATCGATATGCATAGTCGTCTACGTTCTCAGTTTATTGTGAATCAAAAACTTTCATATTCACGTCCTCTGCTTCTAGTTTTCATTCTGGTTCTCGTTCCCGGTTTATTGTGAACCAGCCTTAAACCCTTCTGCAACGACACTTCGGAGATCGTCTAATTTCTCGTGGAACTCCATTCCCGTAACCTTCCTGCTCCCCGGATCTCAAGGCCTCAAATGATTACATATGGGGCATGTTGAAAGAATTAGTTTTCAAGACAGATGACCACCTACAAATATTCCCGAATTACGTGAGAAGATAACGTCATTTTTTGTGTCCTTACAGCAACCTTTGTTCATCAACATGTTCAATAAGCTTCAGAAACGTTATGAACAATGTGTGGCACGTGATGGTTCACATTTTTAACACAATGTACCAACGCAATTAAACAACATTTCAGTATCGTCTTTTTTGCCACATATTGTAGCTATATCTTCAAAGTACTCAGCAAGACCCATGCAAGGAATCTACTGGAAAAAGAACATACGAAAACAAAATTAAATATTTTCCACACTACACAAAATATTCTGTCTTTGTATGGAGAGACTTTCCCTCTGACGGTACAGTCAAGAACTAAAATTACAGGGAAGTTTGATTTCCTAAGAAGGAACTAACAAGTGACATTTAAAAGGAAAGAATTATAAAACATACAAAATCAAAATACAATACAAGTTTAAGAATTCTTCACAAAACATACACGTAAATAAAAAATGCATACTCACTTCACAGTAATAACTGTACAAAATCTGTGGAATTATATATTATAAACAGTCACACACGTGCCCAGACTGTGTAATGGAAATGAGGTCATATTGCCACAGTATGCCAAACAATTTTGTTCAACCATTTCATTTTGACAATGCATGGCGTGAAGAGTAAAAAGAGAAAGAATGACTCACGAAAACCTTCCTGCCTGCAAGCCAGATCGTTAACCTTTCAGGCTGGAAACCTTTAAAACTCCATTATCATTTGCGACAGCGGTTTGCAGGATATGCAAAGCTTTGCAACAATGTTCTGTCACTGTCGAACTTAGCTTTACCCCAGTTTCCATGGCTACTAGCTTCACCGCTCATGTATGATCTTTGTTCTCTTTAGTATGCACTTCAATCTTCTCATACTGGAACGGTACAGATGTAAACAAATTGAGATGTAACGACTCGATGCATTTGTTCGAATTGTGTCAGTAATTGCTATGATGCATTTCTAGTTCTCCGATACTAAGGCCTTGTCTTGAGATACAGGCTAAACCGGAGGATACAGTGTGGAAGACAGTGAGTGATATAATAATATGTACTCACAATGAATAACTGTACGTCTGCCGTAAGTTGCCAAACTGGTTTTCGTTAAACGTTCATGTAAAAAAAAAAATAACTCAGTATGCTTATACAGGGACATCACTTTATTTTTACTAACTTTTTTAACATTAACCTGGCTATACTAGGAAACACTGTTACCCCCTTCCATTACAGGAGTTTGGAGTTGCTAGTGCAATATGTAAACAAATCATTTTACTAGCTATAGGAGGAGAGAAAAGTAGTGTATCCATTTATGTTACAGGGAAATATAGTATTACGATTTTCAGTTTGGTCATTACTTTACAGTATTTTATCAAAAAACAGTAGAATAGTAATAATTTTTTTCACAAACTCAAGTCTTCAGGCGGTTATATACATTATGTAATGTCTACTTTATTCAGAATATTACTAACCTAATTTATTCCTGAGAATTTTGTGAGCACTTCCGTAAGAAACCCCAATTTCTACAGTTAACTTCTTGACCGACTTATTACGACCTCGCTGCATTCTTTCTCTAGCATCTTCTACAGCATCTTCTGTCACCTTTGTTGGCCATCTTACACTTTTCTTCCTTTCTGTACACTCTGTTGCTCTAAATTTATCTACCAGATTAATGACATTTCTACGAAAATATTCCGTAATGATATAATCAGGAAATTGTGAAGAAAAGAAAAAAGAAAAACTGTTGTTCACATTCGGTTATATTGTAATTCCAGTTTCTATCATCGTCCTTCATACCTAAAAATGGTAAAACAAAACTCTTGTTTAAATAATGCTGTTAAGTACCGTACTATATTACAGGGTACCGTACTTTCGGTAACTCTAATCTTCACTTGTGCTCAGTCCACACAGATAAATTCAGTTATGCTACACACCATACTTGTGTGAAAATAAACTTCAATAATATAAGCTCTTTCTTCTATAGAAAATGCAACATATTTCTGAAACACACTGTACCCTGTACTGTTTATTTCACTGCTAGCAACAGCGGCCGTAAGTTTGTGTGACTGACGTTAGCAAGGGCATTAGTGAAAGGGGTGGGAGTCAAGTACATTTAGAAACGCAGGTATAATAAAAATTGAAGTAAAAATAAAATGATGTCCCTGTATTACTGTTTCATATTGCATCTCTCATCTGTTGCAGGTTCATTGCCAGGCTGTATGATTGAAGATCTTCAGTTGTGAATACAACTTTTTAAAAAATTAAATTTTGCTAAGGAAAAAAAAAGTAACTTCCGTTCAACGCTCTGAAACGTACAGTTAAGAGATGCTAATTCCCTTCCGCCTCTACATGTGGGACAGCCTCCAAGTGAGACAAATGACACAGGTGTTTGCAGCTCATATTATGGTCAACCAATCTCAGAAGCTCTTGTACAAGGACTCAAAGTACGGCTTTTTTTTTTTTTTTTTTTGGTAGAAGGGTTCATTCGACTACAAAGAGTTGCTCAACTTAATTATGGTGTGACAAATTATATCAAATCCTGGTAAAATTAGAATTTATACTTCTGGGTGTCCAAAGAATCAAAATAAATGTTTGTATAGAATTGGGTAAACACCTCCTGTGAGCTATTTAGATTTCGATCGCTTAATAATATGGTAATAGCTACAGCAAGTAAGCCGAATGTTCCCTCAAAATTCAAAATGCTGCCGCCGCCACTGCCTCAATTATTTATTTAATCTGATCATTGTCCATACCAACTTCATTCGATACGTACGAAACTTAATCTACGGTATTCCCTTGTTCTATGCAATGATCCAATTTACTCATAAATTTCTTGTGGCAAAACACCTTAACATTTTCTCAGAGATCGCAACAGTCGTTATTAGGCATCTCCAAGAAAACACAGAGTTATTAATTTAGGTCTTCCAATTATCGGTATATCTTTTGACCTTATGTCACAAAATAGGTGTGCTGATATATAGCCTAATTTGTGCTGATATTTTTGCTATTTTCCAACACAGATTTATAAAATATAATAATCTGAGTTTTAAAAATATTCGTCCACATTCCAAGGTATTTGTGGAATAAAAAGACAACAAATCAAAAGTTCTATAAAACTATAGCTGTGCCTTGTCTACTGTATGGCTGGGAAGCCTTGATAGCTACGGAACGGAATTTCAGTAAAAATAACAGCAGCTGACAATAAATGTTTACACAGAGACTACAAAAAAGAAAAAAAAAACAAACAAACAAACATAGAAATTTGACAGGACCTTGGAATATTTATCATCATCGATCATGAACTAACACATAACTGGGCAATTCATCAAAACAGCGTGAAATAATTAGGCTTCCAAAACAAATTTTACAATACAAACCAAAATAGAAATCAAAACAGATTAAACGACCTAATCTATGGAGGAAGAAAATTTATTCTTCGGATATTTAAATCTCTGCATTTTCACACATTCATGAACAACTGAATGTTTCTAGTAAAATCTTCTGTTGGCGTGGAAGTCTCGTTTTCATTTGGTAATTATTTCAAACTCACTGCGTCACGGCATGTTGCGTACTGTTCTACATAGTTGCCACATGTTTCAGTGTAAAGCACAGTTGTGTAACAGGATAATAAATTAGAAATATATAGGCTAATCCGTTTGGAAAGACATGAAATAAAAACGCTGTAACATGAGAACTATTATTCACCTTTCAGTAATATGTAAATACATTCTAGAAGGATGGCGATTTTGGCCACATTAGACCTCAACGTACCCATTAAGTAT
Organism: Periplaneta americana; assembly: GCF_040183065.1. Lineage (NCBI taxonomy): Eukaryota > Metazoa > Arthropoda > Insecta > Blattodea > Blattidae > Periplaneta > Periplaneta americana. Next base: position 50,001,841 of record NC_091124.1, read on the forward strand.
AGCCTACAACACGATTCATATCGTGAGATTATTTCTCTCATATAGGGAGACAATCTTTGCTTTGAGATCATAATTATCCTCATGTCGCTGAATAGAGGAATCATTCTTCACAAAACCCCAAACAAAGAAATCGAGTGGCGTCAGATCTGGAGAATTTGGACACCATATAATTGTCTACCAAGACCTCACCGGTTAATGTCGAATGTTATTCACTTCTTTTTCTCAATGAGGTGATGCACTACACTGCTGGAGCACTATGCCACTATGTTGTTTTCCTGTTGCAGCTGTGGTATGAAAAATAAATGTGATCAGTTTCTGGAGATCCAGATCATGTAAGAACTGAACACATTGCTTGTATTAGTAGGGGTAAAGTTTCAAGTAACGCTAACAAGTTGTGTATGGCTCAGCTATTCTGCGGACAGTCTTAAGACTTTTTTGGACTTGCTGTCATACATTACTTACTTGCTGGCTTTTAAGGAACCCGGAGGTTCATTGCCGCCCTCACATAACCCCACCATTGGTCCCTATCCTGAGCAAAATTAATCCAGTCTCTACCATCATATCCCACCTCTCTCAAATCCATTTTAATATTATCTTCCCATCTATGTCTCGGCCTCCCTAAAGGTCTTCTTTCTTCCGGCCTACCAACTAACACTCTATATGCATTTCTGGATTCGCCCATAGAGCTACATGCCCTGCCCATCTCAAACGTCTGGATGTAATGTTCCTAATTATGTCAGGTGAAGAATACAATGCGTGCAGCTCTGTGTTGCGTATCTTTCTCCATTCTCCTGTAACTTCATCCCTCTTAGTCCCAAATATTTTCCTAAGAACCTTATTCTCAAACACCCTTAATCTCTGTTCCTCTCTCAAAGTGAGAGTCCAAGTTTCACAGTCATACAGAACAACCAGTAATATAACTGTTTTATAAATTCTAACTTTCAGATTTTTTGACAGCAGACAAGATGACAAAAGCTTCTCAACCGAATAATAGCAGGCATTTTCCACATTTATTCTGCGTTTAATTTCCTCCCGAGCGTCATTTATATTTGTTACTGTTGCTCCAAGATATTTTAATTTTTCCACCTCTTCGAAAGATAAATCTCCCATTTTTATAGTTTTATTTCGTACAATATTCTGGTCACGAGACATAATCATATAGCCCTACTTTGTCTTTTCGGGATTTACTTCCAAACCTATCGCTTTACTTGCTTCAAGTAGAATTTCCTTTTTTTCCCTAATCGCATGTGGATTTTCTTCTAACATATTCACGTCATCCGCATAGACAAGAAGCTGATGTAACCCATTCAATTCCAAACCCTCTGTGTTATCCTGAACTTTCCTAATGGCATATTCTAGAGCGAAGTTAAAAAGTAAAGGTGATAGTACATCTCCCTGCTTTAGCCCGCAGTGAATTGGAAAAGCATCAGCTAGAAACTGGCCTATGCGGACTCTGCTGTAAGTTTCACTAAGATACATTTTAATTAATTGAACTAGTTTCTTGGGAATACCAAATTCAATAACAATATTATATAAAACTTCTTTCTTAACCGAGTCATACGGCTTTTTTAAATATATGTTTAACTGATGTAGGCTACTGTATCCCTATACTCCCATTTTTTCTCCAATATTTGTGGAATACAAAAAATCTGATCAATAGTCGATCTATTACGCCTAAAACCACACTGATGATCCCCAATAATTTCACCTACATATGGAGTTAATCTTCTCAAAAGGATATTCGACAAAATTTTGTACGACCTCAACAAAAGTGATATTCCTCGAAAGTTACTACAGTTAGTCCTGTCCCCTTTCTTAAAGATAGGTATGATTATGGACTCCTTCCATCTTGCTGTCATACCAACGTAGACAATTCGGAGCTCTTCGAAGATCATACTCATGGTTAAAATGACGTTCAACTGATGTTAAAATTTCAAATTTTGCAAACAGCAACAAACATTTCGCGAATTGTGTTGCAGTAAATGGTATCTTGTACTTCTCTTGTCCGTAAAAACAATGATACGAAACTCTCCTGTTTGAACATCATGTTGGAACTAAAATAAATTTTGTATCACTTTTTTTTATAGATATTTTATTTTGTATATCCTTCCAAACGTAACAGAGTATATTTTCAAATTATGAGTATAGGGATTTTATGATAATTCTGTATCAGACTAATAATTTTGGAATAGTCTACAATAAGTGAGAAATGGCAATATATAATTAAATTAAGAAATTTCCGATCCTTTTGATAAGTACCCTTGCTGCTTTTCGGTAATTACAGAGACTATCGCGACACATGAAGAAAACCCACCTTGATTAAGTTCTATTCACCCCAATGCCCCCAATGATCAACTTCGCCGCCACTGGTACGAAATCTGTTTGATTTATCAAACGTAAGCTAAATACACACGAAATGTTTACATGGTGGCAACCAAGCGTAAATTTAATGTTTGTGTCCATCTTATTTGTTCCGAAATGAAAATTTCTCATTGTTACATTTCTGTCAAGCCACGTTCCTGGTAATTAACTTGCAACATGTAATTTCTAACATTACATATTGCTTCATTGTCCACAGTTTCACGGAGAAAGCTGCTTCCTGCTTTCGCTCAGAATCTGTCCTGTCGCATAACTTAGAAGACGAGGGGCAGCAACTCTCTGGGATGGTCCGTTCAGCCTCTCTGCACCCATATGTCGATGACGTCTGTTCCGGAAACTGTACCTCGCGGAAAACCGGAAGTACAATAGGCTAAGGGGAATTGGAAAGGGACAATGTCTGGATAGAGAGGTTGGGGTCCTATCAGAGGAGCGGTGTAGAAGAGGAGGGGGGATGTTCGGGTCAGGAAGTTCGTCATCATGGAAACGGACAACGCTCTGCACATTGCCAAGCGACCAGCTCTTCAGTTGTTTCCGACGCTCAAGTTCTCATTACCTCAGCTGTTCTTTCAAAACGCGTTTGAAGGTACAAAGAATCGTGATAGTGGATAAATCAGATTCTATTTTCATACATAGGAACTGTCTGAGAAGTTAATTCGGGAGATATGCTTCCAAGTAAATTACTGTATATGGTTTAAAAAGAAGCTTCGTGCCGGTATTTCGCCAGTGCTGCATAGTAATCAAATATCTAGGTAGTTTATACAGGGCTTTTCAAAAGTAACGTATAATTTGAATTAAAACTGAATGAGGGAGTTTTGAACAAAAAGCTCAGACAGCAAACCTTATATTTATGAAGGAATATTCTTATGGAAAGGAATATAGCCTACTTATGAAAAGGAATATTTTTCTGGAAACAAAATACTTTTGTGGCTGTTGTGAGAGTTCTTTAGAATTTTTTTAAGGGGACCGAGTAGTGATTAGGGGTCAAAAATTCGATTTTTAATTTTGTGTTTAAAAAAAGTACAAAACTTTCTCTTTAAAACAGTATCAGCGCACTTCTGAATTAAATAAAAAAATAAAATAAATAAATAAGTACAAATACAATGGTTGACATTGAATTGAGAGCTGCGTAGATTGAGTTCCTCGGTAAACAAAAAATTTTTAACAAGTATGCAGAATGTCCCATTTATCTTGTGCACCTATTATAGCTTTTTTGTTTGGATACGTATTGGAAATTTTGTTTTTGAGCGTTATGTTAGAACGAGGGGCTAACATGAGTATGGAGATTTTGTGCATGTAACTACATTATGGTACAAGATACACGTGTTGTCATCAATTTTTCAAATAGCACTATATACTTTAATCATGTTATATTGATTACACACATTGAAATGAGTTCAAAAACTTATCACAATGTCACCTTCCTAATCAATAACAACAACAAAACGAAACAAAAACGTACGAGTACTTCCAATGTGATAATGTTATGCTTTGAGAGTCACAGAAGATGTTCCAAATGGTGACCATTCACATTAATGCACATTCGAAGGCGTTCCTCGAAAGGCCGTATGATTGCCCGGTATGTTGCTGGCTGAATGGACACACAAGCATGTCGTCTGGTGTTGTCAGAATGTTCTGGTACACACTGTCCTTTACAGTTCCCCACAGGAAGAAGTCTAGTGATGACAGGTCCGGAGAACGTGCAAGTCACTGTACGTGGATTGTGGCGTGAACAGTTATGGTTTGTTTACATGTTAAGGCAGCAAACACACAACACACGACGTGTACGGACGTCAGTCGTCTTTCGTTTTGTGTAAATTAATGCACAAGATTAATGAGGCACCATAACAAACGGCACATTCTGATGGCATTCATTTTGCATTTTGTTATTGTTATTGATTAGGAAGGTGACATTTTGATAAATTTTTGAACTCGTCTTAATGTGTGTAATCAATATAACATGATTAAAGTATGCAATGCTATTTTAAAAATTGATGACGTCACGTGTATCTTATAACATAATGTAGTTACATGCATCAAACTCTACAACCATGTTAGCCCGTCGTTCTAACATAACTCTCAGAAACAAAAATTCCAATACCTATCCAAACAAAAAAGTTATAATAGGTGCACAGGATAAATGGGACACCCTGTATACATACAAGGTTGATGTGATAATACATTTTGATTATAATATAAGTTCCAGGAGTAGTCTGCTCTTGAATCTGGTGGGACATGTAGACTTACTTCCAAGATAGTAGTGGACGGCGACTGGAACGTTTTCTAGGTTGTATCAATACCAGTTTCTCTGTGTAGTCGGCTGTAACGGACACACCAAGGAGAAATGAGTGAGATTCGCAGGACTTCATTTTGAGATGACTGGATGCGTTTGATTTCACTTATTGAGGCTCCGCCCCAGAGAGGACTGGCGTAAAACAGTAGAGGTCGTAACAGTGGCGGCTGATTGCTGAGGCAAGTGAAGCCAGGCCTCAGTCATTTGACTTAAATGAAAACAAATTTTGTGTTTTTATATAATATATTAGTCATTTGAATGAAGCATATATCGCTGTAGAAGTATTTGAAAACTTTGTGATGTATATAGACCTGTTTTGCAGTAAAATGTGTTTCTGAGGCCAGGATCGCTCGTGCCGGGTCTGGCTTCTGCATTTCGTATGTTTTCGCGTGCTTTGAGGTTGCGCTTGAAACGTTATAGCTGAGGCACAATTCGTCTGGCCTCGTGGCCTGGTCAGCTTTCACTCCTCCCATCCATGGGCCAGCCTCAAGGGTGCAATGGGGTGGGTATAGCAGTAATTACTTGTCTTCCTAAATAGGCCATAAATAACATAAAAATTCCCGCTCTTTGACAGGCAGAGACCCACACTGTTCTCTCCCCTTATATCTCAGTTTATGACTTAAGTGAGGATCTTGACGGCTTCGAAGCTGGGTACCTGGTTCTAATGAAGTGCACTGGTAGCAATTTAAAATATAGGGGCATGAGATAGTTACTCTGCCTGCCATAAAAATTCACTTCACAAGTAAATCCCCCAAGGTAAAAATAAGTGAGGGTCTTGTACAATAGTACAGTAGTGAGTCTGGTCCAATGTTGTTATATGTTTCGGGAAAATATAAACAGAAATAGATGCGAGAAATAATGATGATGTAATTAATTCATTGTTAGAGTGTCCTTAAAAGAAAGGAATTTTTAAATAAAGAGATAGCCTACTGAGAACGTATGCCATCGCTGATAATTTTTTCTGACAGATAATCTTAAAACGCGAGTTTCTATTGCATCCTGATATGGGCAACATAAATGGTTAAGTGGTAATGTGGTGCAAAATAAAGTAAAAAAATAAACCTTGTTTGTTGCTGTCAAAGAAAGAAAGAAACAAATAAACAAACAAACAAACAAAAAAATAAAGAAAGGTGTGTCTACTGAAAGCTTCAGCGATCTGAAAAATATTTCCCGGGGAATTTCAAGAAATACTTCTTCAGCTGAGCATAATATGGATTGCTTCATCACAATCTCTGAAACAACTCACAGCATAACAACTTATTTGGTGAATGACATTATTTTTCATTAATAATAATAATAATAATAATAATAATAATAATAATAATAGGCATAATAATACAGTAATATTGACATTAATAATAGTACTAATTAATATCATGAATAAACATTTCCTATCGGAGGCACTTAAACTAGTTGCATCTGGCCTCACCGAGGATTTCGGTCATCGGCCGCTACTGGGTTGTAATAGAGATGTGTAGAGTACCATACAGTTTTGTAGTGGTCTTCTGTCAAAAAGTCTGAAAGTTAGAATTTATAAAACAGTTACATTACCGGCTGTTCTGTATGATTGTGGAACTTGGACTCTCACTTTGAGAGAGGAACAGAGATTAAGGGTGTTTGAGAATAAGTTCTTAGGAAAATATTTGGGGCTAAGAGGGATGAAGTTACAGAAGAATGGAGAAAGTTACACAACGCAGAGGAGCACGCATTGTATTCTTCACCTAAAATCCAGACGTTTGAGATGGGCAGGACATGTAGCACGTATGGGCGAACCCAGAAATGCATATAGAGTGTTAGTTGGGAGCAGTGGCGGTTCCTCCATGGAACAGAGGGAACAGGCTGTTCCCTTCCTCCCTGCCCCCTTAACTGAGATTGTGAGATATACTTCATTCTAAAGGATAGGCTACTTGCAGTTTTCAAAAGGCGAAAACAGCTATCGTTAGCAAGTTTATTGCAGTGAAGTGAAATCGACTCGAACCCTTCTCGTGTGCTGTGCGTGATGATGTGAGTGGCAGTCTCAAGCAATGTTTCCTCCGAAGCAGGCTTGAGCGGACACGAACTTACCCGAGTATCGCTGGAAGCTGTAGAGTTACCTCTTCCCTCGCGGAGTATTGAGTAGTGTGGAATATACTATTTCATCAAGCTAATTTATTTATATAGTGATAATTCGGAAAACAATTAAGTTCGAAGAGTTTTTCGTGTGACATAATATTGTGTGTGAAATTATACAACAGTTCTTAAAAAAATCCGCACGATTTACGCATTCACGGCCTGAGTTAAATCTGACGAAACAATAACAATGGAACAGCTGACTCCTGCCTGTTCCAACTTCAACGAGACCGAGCGCGAGCGCCCTGACGCGAACCAAGACAGCGAGTGTTGTGTTATCGATCAGATGAAGTCGAGAGCGTTTAGTTCGATCAATGTTGCTGAGAAAAGCGCGGTTATTTTGAATGGCAAACCTACTCCTCTCCTTACATAACTTAAAACTAAAACAAAATCTTATACAAGACATTTTCAAAGTAGTTACTATAACTCTGTGAAATGGTTAACTGGGTGCTCGTCAAGCGGTAAATTGTATCATTAATTTGTTTCATATTAACATATTCTTTTTCTGATTAAGTTGTAAATGAAGTAAAAAAAAAGAATTGGTAATGTTGCTAAATTATTATTATTATTATTATTATTATTATTATACTTACAAATGGCTTTTAAGGAACCCGCAGGTTCATTGCCGCCCTCACATAAGCCCGCAATCGGTCCCTATCCTGTGCAAGATTAATCCAGTCTCTATCATCATATCTCACCTCCCTCAAATCCATTTTAATATTATCTTCCCATCTACGTCTTGGCCTCCCCAAAGACCTTTTTCCCTCCGGCCTCCCAACTAAGCCCGGTATGCATTAACAGATTATTATTATTATTATTATTATTATTATTATTATTATTAGTGTTGTTTCTGACCTGTTCCCCATCGAGAAATAGCACCGCACGCCACTGGTTGGAAGGCCGGAAGGAAAAAGACCTTTGGGGAGGCCGAGACGTAGATGGGAAGATAATATTAAAATGGATTTGAGGGAGGTAGGATATGATGGTAGAGACTGGATTAATCTTGCTCAGGATAGGGACCAATGGCGGGCTTATGTGAGGGCGGCAATGAACCTACGGGTTCCTTAAAAGCCAGTAAGTAAGTAAGTAAGTAAGTAAGTAAGTAAGTAGATATGATTCCTTGTTGAGAAGAGAGTCTTGCGCAGGTCAGTTTAACTTCCTTGATGATATTATGTAATATATCATTTGATGCTATACATCTTTCATATTAAAGATTATAGGTAAAATAATTCAACAATTACATACGAAGAGAAACTGTGAGACGTTTCTGGAGAACGAACGACCTTTACCCGATGCCCTTTCCAGGCAGTGACTGTCACTTGGCTTGGTTATGAAATCTCCCCAGTCACGACAGCTGGCCACTGTGATCGATCCCAAGGCCTCTGGAGGAGTGCTAGTCACTGCACAGCCACTGAAAATACTCTGTTTGCACTGGGGGAAAATGCAAATATGGAGCACGACTGCTAGAGTGATCTTGCTGCTTTCACCTCTGAACCTACTTCGCATTCCACTTAATATTTGAAGTGCGCCCGCCATACTTGTCAGTTGTTTGCTGTAATTCATTACCTGCGCACGCTTCGTGACAGAGTCGCACGACTAAGTAACACCACTTCCATCTCATAAAAATTACTACAATTTCTGCAGTAGTTTTCTTCAATTAATTCTTCAGGCACATCGTAACGACAAATGATTTGGTATCAAGTTGTTGCAGTAGCAAATAAAATTTATGCGATTCTATTCCCATTATAATTACCCATTAATTTTACGTCGTATATGTATGTTGTAGACAACATTTTACTTTGCATAATGACGACACGGCAGTAATCGTCAAAGCCATACTTCGAAGATGTATGGAAATATCACTGCGAGAAAAAGCTTATGGCTGGTTGACAAACCGGGAACGGAAACGACAACGAGAACGAGAACGGAAATATTGTAAAAATAAATTTATTTAAATGTGAGCATTCACAATTAACTATTGTGAATGCTCACATTTAAATGCATTTATTTTAACAATATTTCCGTTCTCGTTGTCATTTCCGGTTTATTGTAAACCAGCCTTTAGGAAAGAAGATGGGCGAGTAAAAGGAAAATCAGGGCTGAGCACAGGGAGCGAATCCACACTCTAAACGGGCACGCTTAAGGCTGGTTCACAATAAACCGGAAACGGAAATGAGAACGGAAATATTGTTAAAATAAATGTATTTAAATGTGAGCATTCACAATATTAACTTTGACGTTTCCATTCCAGGGCTCCGGCAAGCTTCTCGTTAGCCCTAATTCTAAATGCTCACATTTAAATACAATATTTTCGTTCTCGTTGTTTTCGTTCCCGTTTTATTGTGAACCAGCCTTTAATATTCATCCGTAACAGCATCAACGCTGCTCGGTGTTCGGCAGGGAAGAAAGGGGTTGAAGAGAGGTCATATGGTCCCAGTGAGAGAGAGAAGGCCTGCTAAAGATAAGCAAAAGCAAAATTCAATTAACATCACTCTAATTTGAAAATTATGATATGCATAAAACATCATTAATAGAATCTGGAGTAATTAAATGATCCTTTCATTTTTCACAGCAACATGAAGCTTTGAAATGCAGCTCTCTGAAAACTTTAAATTAGAATTGTTTCCCTTTTAAACTAGCACATCGATATTGTATTGCTAAAATATATTTCCTTCACATCTTTCTTTTCGGTATTTCATGAGGAATCAAGATATGCTTGAGAATGCTTATGAGAACTGGTAACTTTTAGTTCACTATTAGATCCACTCTCTGCGATAATCGAATTCTGGTCTTTTAAGTCGACCTACCGATTCTCGAATGCGTGACTACGATTGGGCGTTGTCATTTTCATTGTATTAGTAGTATTCCTTTTTATTTCGCTCTTCTGAGCATTCTTACACAATTTTACGATTGTAGAAGAAGATGTAATATGTTAACTGTTTCATCATAGCTTATCAACTTTTGAACCATCAGTGAAATTAGACCTTATTTTCAACATTACACTACTGTTCTCTTTGTTGCCATGTTTGTATTTATTTAGACATGGACAATGAAAAAAATCTGTATACAGGTAAGAAGTGAAATAACCCGCATATTAAAAGGGACAAATGGGTAACACTTAAATTGATAGAAAACATACACGTATATTACTAATTACTAATTGTAATTTTATTGTTGATATTGTAGTTGGAATCTCCTGGTAGAGGGGCAGAGAAGGCCTGACGGCCTTATCTCTACCAGGTTAAATAAATAAATACTAAATACTAAATACTATATTACGTTTTGTGATTAAATGCACGGTAAAATAGAAAATTAAGTAGCAAGTTTCAGCAGTCTGGCAACATCGCCACTAACACACTGTTTTTCTTCCCGTAATACAGATGTAAGAGGTCAACGAACTCAGATCCATCTTCCACCTCCCTCTCTGACTACGTGTTCGCATAGTTCAGTGGCTTAAAATTAGTGGTTTTTAAATTAAATTTACACGAACACTGTCTACGCTACTGAAATATATGATAGGAATAAACTATTCTTTATTACATTTTCTATCAACACGGACAAATATCACGATTCTACTCGCAATATTTACGGAATAAGAGGGCGTTAAACATCTGAAAGAAAAAAAAAAAAAAAAAAAAACATTTTTCTGAGAAAACTACGAACTTTCAACCAATATGGAATAATACTTTTTTGTTACATACAACAGAAGCTATTCGCTCTGAAAATCTGCAAGGTTATTTCATAAGCCATATATACAAGTAGCCAAGATGGAATTTCTGTAATACGAGGGTCGTACTGAAAGTCATGAGCAACCCGTTATTATAAATCTTAATTTTTATTTTTTAGACAAACCAGGTGTATCACCTGAATCTACAGACTTTTTTTTGTCACTTTTCAATATAGCCTCTATTTCTTTGCACACATTTTTTCCACCGTTCTATTTCCTTGCAGTAGAAGTCCGTTCCAGCTTCCTGAAAACATTGACGTAGCGTTTGCCTCGCAGCCGTTCCTTTACAGAACCGAAAAGATAGTAGTCGGAGGGTGCCAAATCGGGACTGTAGGGAGGATGCGGAAGATTTTCCCACACGACTCTTCTGATTTTCTCCATGGTGACGCGAGCAATGTGAGGCCTCACGCTATCGTGTTGCAGAATTATCTTCTTTTCAGGGCTTTTCTCGCGCAATACACGACGAAGCTTCAAAAATGTCTCGATATAGTGGACAGCATTATTTTATGGTCTCTCCAGGTTCAGGACATTCAACCAGAATGCATCCCCGTACTCATCAACTCTTTCCTTGTTGAGTCCCCTGAAGGCAGTTCGAGGGCGACTGCTACGAAGCTCATCTTGGATGCTTTTGTTCCCATCTTTGAAATGTTTTACTCATCTCTTAGCACTGCTGGCGCCATGCACGTATCTCCGTATGAATGCTGATCTAACGTGAATTTCAGCAGAAGATTTTTTCTCTTTTTAATAAGGAGTTCAATGACAGCACGCTATCGAAACGAATCATCGTTGTCGACCATTTTGCAAACATAGCCTGTGATCACGTGTTAGAAGCTAATGACGTCACAATAAGGCAAACCATAGTGTAAAGTCTGCAGATTATGATCATACAGTTGTTTTTGTTACATTGTTGAAATTGGAATTATAGTAATAGGTTGCTCATGACTTTCAGTATGGCCTGTACGAGGGTGTGCACTGAAACAGAAATGTATGATCAGTGATCACATTATAAAATGAAATATTTTCAATGAAGAACAAAATAAACCAGTGTAGACAAAACTGGAAAGGTCATCTGAATACAATGCCACCATCAACGATTCCAAAGTTAGTAAATTTATTTTGTTTGAAATCTGTTTATATAATTTTTCATTTTAAAATTTTATTGTGAGTTATTCTGTGACGCAAATCAAACCCAAAACGTAGGTTCAGACAAATAAATAATAAAACAACCGCACGGAACTGAGACCGGAATACTACGGTACTACTATTCTGGCACTCGTATAAGCGGATAATTCCTTGGGTTTCCTAGTTCGACCCAAAATTGAAGAGAAAGATGTAATCTAGCCTACTTCTACGTTATAGACGTATAATTAATTACCTTCCCATTAAAATATAATACATGAAATCTACCTATAACAGAAAATGAATCGGGGATTGCAGAAACAGCACGTCACGAAAACTAAATTTTTCAGTAGACACAAATGGTATTACTGGTGGCAGACCACATCAATGATTATAGTACTGGCGTCTTCAGACAGAAGCCTAATAGATGTGTCGTTTTATACCAAATTTATTGGAATCTAATGAATTATTAATGAAATAAATCAATATATATTAGCTTCATACTGTATGTGCTGTTTCTGCAAGGAATCAAAATTGTAGTATAATAATTTCAGTTCAACTGAAGTTTATTTGTCAAATTAGGGATATAACATACGCACAGGCCTACTGTGTACTTTATACATAAGTTCAGCATATAAATGAATATTACTGTAAAATTCTTGATATTCATGTCGTATTTAACGCATTAGTTTGCGTATATCGTCAAGTTTCTCTCTTTGAATTGGCACGAGTTTGTCTAGATATGTCAATGGAGAAGGTAAATATGGTATTCTCCTTTGTACTTACAAGCAAACATTCTCATGGGGGCAGATAAATTTTTTATTTTATTGGGTTATTTTACGACGCTGTATCAACATCTCAGGTTATTTAGCGTCTGAATGAAATGGAGGTGATAATGCCGGTGAAATGAGTCCGAGGTCCAGCACCGAAAGTTAACCAGCATTTGCTCATATTGGGTTGAGGGAAACCCCCGGAAAAAACCTAAACCAGATAACTGTCCCGACCGGGATTCGAACCCGGGCCACCTGGTTTCGCGGCCAGACGCGTTGATCGTTGCTCCACAGGTATGGACGGGGGCAGATAAAAAAATTAATCTTTTTTCTTCAATCATTTTAATAATGTCAAAAGAAGTGCTTACACAAATTTTGGCCACTCGAGTGCAATTACGATGGCCGTAAAAAATAAGTTCCTCTGGGACCATTTACAGAAGAGAACAATATTTCATGGAAAGTTTTATTGGAACAGATATAGCAATTGTTGAGTTATTTTTCAACGTATTCACCACCAGAATTGGGACATTTGTCATTCAGTGGAATCAATTTTTATATCCTTGTGTCGTAGATGTCTGTCGTTGGAACCAGTGTGTCGGCACATGTCTTTGACACGAGTTGTTTCTGCACGCTTCCAGGATTTCACAGGTCTCCAAATGTGAGACGGCTATACTGACATATGTGGTTTCTGCATGGAATGATAGCCCTATATCAACAGCCACAAATAGTGACATGTGCTGTTTCTGCAATCCCAGATTCAAATGTTTCCTACACCTTGCAACATTGTCTTCATGTCTTATCATGCTAATGCCGAAATATTCCTCGAAGCAACGTGTTACATTAATAAAACATCTTATACGGAAAAGTATGCATTTCACATGAACTGACGCTTTTACCGATGACATAATGCGCTCTACACGTATTTTTCGAAGTTATCTAGCGTGAAATAACAAGATTTAAAGATATCTTATCAAAGAGAATGGCCAATAGCGATCAGAGTGGCTGTGTTATCAGGCTAAAGACAAACATTCATCGTCTCTTTACCGACAACTGATGGAACTGAATGTCTGTGCTGAAGAATAAAATGGATACATTTATCACTATCCACACTCCCACTCTCACCCACCCACTCACACCCCACCCAACCAACAAACAAAAGTGAAGTTTTAATGGTTTAGTGGTTTATCAAACAGCTTACGGATCTTTGCCAAAGGTTACCAATACTTCTAGCATACGGCACAACTATAGGACAAGGTTTTCTTCGAATACTTAGATTTCATCTGCTTTGTTCGCAAACTTTGAAATACATTTTATAACAATTTAAAGTACTATGTACTGTAAATGACAAACTATATGATTATGTCTCGTGACCAGACTATTGTACGAAATGGAAACATAAAAATTGGAGAGTTATCCTTCGAAGACGTGGAAAAATTCAAATATCTTGGAGCAACAGTAACAAATATAAATGCCACTCGGGAGGAAATTAAACTCAGAATAAATACGGGAAATGCCTGTTATTATTCGGTTGAGAAGATTTTGTCATCTAGTCTGCTGTCAAAAAATCTGAAAGTTACAATTTATAAAAGTTATATTACCGGTTGTTCTGTATGGTTGTGAAATTTGGATTCTCACTTTGAGAGAAATAGAGATTAAGGGTGTTTGAGAATAAGGTGCTTAGGGAAATATTTGCGGCTAAGAGGGATGAAGTTACAGGAGAATGGAGAAAGTTACACAACGCACAACTGCACGCATTGTATTCTTCGTCTGACATAATTAAGAACATTAAATCCAAACGTTTGAGATGGGTAGGGCATGTAGCACGTATGGGCGAATCCAGAAATGCATATAGAATGTTAGTTGAGAGACCGGAGGGAAAAAGACCTTTAGGGAGGCCGAGACGTAGATGAGAGGATAATATTAAAATGGATTTGAGGGAAGTGGAATATGATGACAGAGAATGGATTAATCTTGCACAGGATAGGGACCGATGGCGGGCTTATGTGTGGGCGGCAATGAACCCGCGGGTTCCTTAAAAGCTATCTGTAAGTAAGTAAGTATGTACTTTAAAGTGATTTAAAAATATCACATGTAAGAAATGTTAAAACAAATGTAGGCCTATAGATTTTAGTGTGATTAGGAATTGGTTGGATCACTGGCTGAGAAGAAAGTGTCTACTGAAGGATGCACTGAAAGGAATGGTGAACGGGAAGAGAGTTCGGGGCACAAGAAGATATCAGATGATAGACGACATTAAGATTAGGCCTACATGGATCATATGCGGAGACAAAGAGGAAGGCAGAAAATTGGAAAGATTCGAGAATGCTTCACAGTGAAAGACCTGCCCTTGGACAGAACACTATGAAACATGGGGCGGAAATATGGACATTACGACGAAGTGAAGATACGCGATTAGACGCATTTGAAATGTGGATATAGGGAAGGATAGAGCGTGTGAAATGGACAGACTGAATAAGAAACGAAGCTGTGTTGGAAAGAGTAGGTGAAGAAAAACTGATGCTGAAACTGATCAGAAAGAGGAAAAGGAATTGGCTAGGTCACAGTTGAGAAGGAATGGAAGGAATGGTGAACGGGAAAAGAGTTCGGGGCAGAAGATATCAGATGATAGACGACATTAAGATATATGGATCATATGAAGAGACAAAGAGGAAGGCAGAAAATAGGAAAGACTGGAGAATGCTGGGTTAGCAGTGAAAGACCTGCCCTTGGGCTGAACACTATGAATGAATGATTTGGAACATCTTTTCAAAATGACTTAATTTTTTCCTATTAACTCTGTCAAATGACTTTAAAGTCGACAAATGCTTACGTAAATGCGAACACCGAATCACTGCCAATGAAATGAAGTTTTTAAGAACTGCAGACTACAATTAGTTGGACAAGAAAAATACCGGCATTCTGTAAGAACTAAAACTCGATCCAATTTTAGAAAATATTCAAGATTATAAACCCAAACTCAGATCTCATGCCTTAAGCATTTGACAAGGTATTCTTTCAGAAGTCATTTAAGTTATCATCCATGAGTAAAAAGATCCTTGGGGAGTCAGCTAGCATTATGGAACGAGGCCGGAACAGGCTATTAGACCTAATAAATGAAAGGAAATAATTTTATAAAGAACTAAAATTTGGAGTCCGAATATTTCAAATAAGCTTAATCATTGATTTACGGGTAAAAAGGGGATGAGAACAACAAGAACAGGAAAATCACTGGCATAAACATCTATGAGTGATGTTAAAATTATTTACACTAACGTAATAAAAAAAACTACGATATGGCGTTGCATCAAACGGAAAGAGATGGACGTAGGCCTATGTAGTTTCTGAAGTAATACAGTTGTTGTCTTGACAACACAAATAGTCTCAAGTGCATTTGCACCTTGAATCGATTGCTGGAGCACAAAAGATCTAAATATAGGTATGACCCATTTGCAGAGCAGAGGGGCAGAAATAAAAAATGAACACCACCCATTTATCAGATAAATTCCGATCAACTGAATTGCAGCAATCTGAAAGCTGTTAAGATCGCAGTTATACGAGCAACTTTCTGCTGTTCTAAGTATACGGAATGTTATGCCGCACCGAAAACCACATGCACATATAAACGCATGGGCGGATACACACATAATCAAGAGTAAAACAGCAAATTCATGACTTCAAGAAGTAAAGGCAACTTGTATAATGAATTGTACACAATTTCTCCTATAAATGAGTGTGTTTCGGAAGATAATTCATAGACCTTGTAAAATCTGCAACCGCCAGAAAGAAATAAAATAATGTTGCAATTGTGAAGACATATTAATTTGGTAACTTAGGCTATATTAATTTAAAAAAAAAAATAGTAGTTCAAAAATTGAACTATAGTAAAGTATTGGAAATTGTCAGGTTGTCATTAGTCTTTTACTAATTTTTTAAATTAATATACTACTACTTACTGACTTTTAAGGAACCCGGAGGTTCATTGCCGCCCTCACATAAGCCCGCCATTGGTCCCTATCCTGTGCAATGTTAATCCAGTCTCTATCATCATATTCCACCTCCCTCAAATCTATTTTAATATTATCTTCCCATCTACGTCTCGGCATCCCCAAATGTCTTTTTCCCTCCGGCCTCCCAACTAACACTCTATATACATTCCTGGATTCGCCCATACGTGCTACATGCCCTGCCCATCTCAAACGTCAAGATGTAATGTTCCTAATTATGTCAGGTGAAGAAAACAATTCGTGTAGTTCTGTGTTGTGTAACTTTCTCCATTCTCCTGTAACTTCATCCATCTTAGCCTCAAATATTTTCCTAAGAACCTTATTCTCAATCACCCTTAATCTCTGTTCCTCTCTCAAAGTGAGAGTCCAAGTTTCACAACCATAAAGAACAACCGGTAATATAACTGTTTTATAAATTCTAACTTTCACATTTTTTGACAGCAGACTGGATGATAAAAGCTTCTCACCCGAATAATTACAGGCATTTCCCATATTTATTCTATGTTTAATTTCTTCCCGAGTATCATTTATATTTGTTACTGTTGATCCCAGGTATTTGAATTTTTCCACCTCTTCAAAGGATAAATTTCCAATTTTTATGTTTCCATTTCGTACAATATTCTCGTCACGAGATATAATCATATAATTTGTCTTTTCGGGATTTACTTCCAAACCTATCTCTTTACTTGTTTCAAGTAAAATTCCCGTATTTTCCCTAATCGTTTGTGGATTTTCTCCTAACATATTCAAGTCATCAGCATAGACAAGAAGCTGATGTACGTTCAATTTCAAACCCTCTCTGTTATCCTGGACTTTCCTAATGGCATACTCTAGAGCAAAGTTAAAAAGCAAAGGTGATAGTGTATCTCCTTGGTTTAGCCCACAGTGAATTGGAAACGCATCTAACTTTAATTAATATAGCCCATCAAAATAATGTCTCCACAATTAAGCCTACAGCATTATTTTATTTCAAACACAATACAATACTGTCTAAAGTTAAATAGGACCGTCATAACACGAAACTTTAAAATTACAGGATCTGTAATCTATATGGGTATTAACCTACATATCTGCTGATATCGGTAGTATATCCCGATTATCTATAGTGACTCATCATCTGTTTTATAAGCCATTCACTCGTAATACTTCGTGATAACACACTCTCCAACATTTTCTGCAAAAAACAATTGAATATATGAATACGTGCTATAATAATAATAATAATAATAATAATAATAATAATAATAATAATAATAATACAAAGTATATGATTATGTCTCGTGACCGGAATATTGTACGAAATGGAAACATAAAAATTTGAGATCTATCCTTCGAAGAGGTTGAAAAATTCAAATATCTTAGAGCAACAGTAACAAATATAAATGACACTTTGGAGGAAATTAAATGCAGAATAAATATATGAAATGCCTGTTTTTATTCAGTTGAGAAGCTTTTGTCATCTAGTCTGCTGTCAAAAAATCTGAAATTTAGAATTTATAAAACAGTTATATTACCGGTTATTCTGTATGGTTGTGAAACTTGGACTCTCACTTTGAGAGAGGAATAGAGATTAAGGGTATTTGAGAATAAGGTTCTTAGGAAAATATTTGGGGCTAAGAAGGATAAGTTATAGGAGAATGGAGGAAGTTACACAATCCAGAAATGCACGCATTGTTTTCTTCACCTGACATAATTAGGAATATAAAATTCAGACGTTTGAAATGGCCAGGGCAAGTAGCACGTATAGGTGAATCCAGAAATGCGAAATACTGTTGCTTCAAGATATTTTAAATTTTCCACCTCTTCGAAAAATAAATCTCCAATTTTTATATTTCAATTTCGTACAATATTCTGATCACGAGACATAATCATATACTTCGTCTTTTCGGGATTTACTTCCAACCCTATCTCTTTACTTGCTTCAAGTAGAATTTCCATTTTTTCCCTAATCGTTCGTGGATTTTCTCCTAACATATTCACGTCATCCGCATAGACAAGAAGCTGTTGTAACCCATTCAAATCCAAACCTTGTGTTATTCTGAACTTTCCTAATGGTATATTCTAGAGTGAAGTTAAAAAGTAAGGTGATAGTGCATCTTCTTGCTTTAGCCCGCAGTGAATTGGAAAAGCATCAGTTAGAAAATGGTCTATACGGACTCTGCTGCAAGTTTCATTAAGACACATTTTAATTAATCGAACTAGTTTCTTAGGAATACCAAATTCAATAAGAATATTATATAAAACTTCTCCATTAACAGAGTCATATGCCTTTTTTAAATGTATGAATAACTGATATACTGTACCCGTAAACTCCCATTTTTTCCCCAATATCTGTCGAATACAAAAAATCTAATCAATAGTTGATCTATTACGCCTAAAGCCACATTGATGATCCCCAATACATATTCTAAATTTATAATATACTCGTACAGTAAAATAATTACAATTATTATTGGAAGTAGAGAAGTTTTAACGCATTTGACACCTACGGAAATAAATGAAAAATTTTGCTTAATAAAAATTGCGACTTGTGCTAAGATTGTTTATGAAGATTCACAGATTGTATTGCCTAAGACCATGAATAAAGAAAGAGCGTCAAGAACTTTACGTTTGAAATATAGACATACAACTAAGATACAAACATTTTCCTTGCATTATTTTTGGACTCATTAAATAGAAATCCGTACTAACATAATTCAGTTGTAACAGAATTCCGGACTACACATGCAGATTCTAGCTTCGATCTCACTATTGCAATATATTAAAGTAAGTTTGAATAGGAAGTTCTAATATACCAATTGCATGGCGCGTTTGTCTGTCGATTCGGAGCTGCGCGCGGGCGTGGGTTCGATTCCCGCTTGGGCTGATTACCTGTTTGAGTTTTTTCCGAGGTTTCCCCCAAACGTAAGGCTAATTTCAGGTAACCCTAAAGCGAATCTTCTGCCTCATTTTGTCCAACACTAATTCTATCGACGCTAAATACTCAAGTAGTTGATACAACGTCGTTATATAACCGAACAAAAACATTCGAATTGCATAGCTATTTAATCCACATACTTACGAGAATAAAGTAAAGGAATACCCTAAAACTTTAACACTATGCGTTCTGTTAATTTGATTGCGATTTAAAATTTACTTTAATTTGAAGGTTAACATACAATAATAATTTTGAAATATTTATTTTCATCGCATTCTCTTCATACCATCAACAAAAGTGTGCTAATTTGAGGGATTTTTAAGCAATTAAGCAGTAGAAATATACGAGTGTTGCAGAACTGATTAAAAAGTTTGAATTTATACTTCAAGCTTCGATAAGCCTAATCCTATTTCAAGGAACGACTTGTGAAAACTGTCGGAATGAGTTGTTACGCTTTCAAACTAACCCTCGGATGAAAGGAGGAGGCGGTGTGCAAACAGTGATGTATTTAGAAAGCGTTAAAAATCGGCTGCAAGACACAACGCTCGTCAATAAAAGTAGCTAAAACCGTTAATCATATTCGTACAAACTCTCATTTCCGAACGCAATTATAACAAACTTCTCTTCATTTGTCCCTTGCCTTCTAAGGATTATAGATGGAAAATGTTATAACCGTTCCGAAATAAAAGTTTGACATACATAAAGCTATAACTTCGACAATAATGCGTCGTCTAGGAAGTTCAATGCGATTCCAGGAAGAAATATAATGAAAATGAAAAGTATACTGTACATGATTGAAGGGGAAAATATTGATCTCACAGAGTTACAGTTTTGAGGTGGAAATCTTTGCATTGTACTTCCTGTAGGCCTATTGTGTCAACATAAAATATCGTCAGTTCTATTAAGATTTAGAAAATTTAAGTGGATTCTGCTTCTAAGGAAATATACTGAAATTGGTAGAGAAATTAATTAAAAATTGATTAAATTCATACTACAGTTTAAAAAAGTAAACATAACCTGTAAAATGCTGTATGATCATTTAGCTTTCTCCCACATGAGCAATGTAGTTTTACAGTTAGTGAGTATTGTTGAATTTAATGAGCACGATACTAAATGGAAATGATTATGAATTCCATAAACTAAGGACTAATTATGGTTTCTTGTTATTTTGTCAGTATGATGTAATAGAATTTAATGTAAGTTGATTGTAAGGTGAATGTCAAGCAGTCCACAGTGATTTCTCGGATTCATCTCGGCGTATCACTTAAGGCTCACATTTAAATACATTTTTTTTATTAATTAAGTAAACTTTATTCTACATAAATAAATACATTATAGTTGGGAATAATAGGAACAGAGAAAGGAAAACAAAAAAATAATAAAATAAAATAACTTGACACTTGTTTATGGGTATTGCCCACTGGCAATCCCAAAAGTACTCTATAGCCTCATATTACTAAAATATATTTATTCTAACAATATTTACGTTCTCGTTCCTAGTTTACGTACCAGGTTTATTGTGGATCAGCCTTAAGTGATATGCAGAGATCAATCCGAGAAATGACTGTGGACTGCTCGACATTCGTCTTATAACCAACTTACATTAAATTCCATTACATCATACTGACAAAATAATGAGAAACCATAATTATTAGTCCGTCTATGGAATTTATAATATCACTTCTATTCAATATCGTGTTCATTAAATTCAACATTACTTACTAACATTGGGCCGTATTCATAGACATTCTTAGAGCGGATGATCAGCGAACTAACGTTTTTCGTATTCATAAACCAGTGTTAGCGATATGATATATGATATGATATGATATATGATACGATACGATATGGTATATGATACGATATGGTATATGATATATGATATGGTATATGATATATGATATGGTATTATGATATATGATATGATATGATGTATGAATCCCGTACAAGTAACCAGTCGATAGCCGGGGCTAGTTTAGCACGCTCGTAGCGCGGGCTAGCGAAGTATCTATGAATAGCACCACAGTCTAGTATATACAGTCACGAAGCTTGAGTTGTGAGGGTGCTAGGAATAGACTGTGCCGCATTGTCTGTAATGAGGCGCTATTAGCGATCCTAGTGGTTAACAAATATCTATTGGCGCATATTTACTAAAGTCCCGACGCTGTTATTTCCGGCGTGACTCCGCCTCTTTGCTTACGTCTTAGAAAGTGAAGGCTCTATAAAGTCTAGGTAGGTAGTATCGTTCGCCATTTTTGTTCTTACGTTGCCGAGCTACCATACGAGGAATCTATTTGCCACACAGTTAAACATTATCATGTCGTAGCTCCTATGATAATAAATCAAAAGCAATGTAATTCAGCAAATAATTGAGCGGCAAATAACGTCTTCGTGTGCTTTCTGCGAACGCCAACGAAAGAGCTAAAATGGCGGGCGATTATATTAAGTATTTATCGAGCCTTAAGAAATGAATCTGCGAATCACAAGACGCACACGTTTAAATGTAGCCGATCTGCAACGCGATTGGCTGCCGGAAATTAGAGCGACGGGACTATACGTATTGAGTTTCGTGACTGTATATACTAGACTGTGATAGCACCCTGTAAAATTATATTGCTCATGTGGGAGAAGGTTAAATGATCATACAGAATTTTACAGGTTATGTTTATTTTTTTCAATGCTATAGTGTGAATTTAATCAATTTTCATTTAATTTCTCTACCAATTTCAATATATTTCCTTAGATGCAGAATCCACTTAAATGTTCTAAATATTAATAGGACTGACCATATTTTATGTTGAAACAATAGGCCTGTAACGAAGTACAGTGCAGATATTTTCATCTCAAAACCTTGTAACTCTGTGAGATCAATGTTTTCCTCCTTCAATCGTGTATACTTTTCATTAAAATTCCAGATAACGTTCCAGCAGTAAGAAAGAAGTCGAGCAATCGAACTTGACTACGTACAGGAAATCAGCAAGTGTGATATGCTGACCGGTCGAGTTACTTGCCCTTGACTGAGTCACAATGAAGAAAGTGGCGTGCTATGCAACCTGCAGGCTATACTTTGCATAAGTAAATGGCATTAGTGAACACGTTCAAGGTTGAGTTCAAAATGCATGCCTTAAGTTGTTACCTAATACTGTCACAAGATTCAGCTCGAATTACAGATGAAAGTATATATGACAAAATGTCTCCATATAGGCATTTTGATAATAGCAATGCTACAGAGAAAAAAAATGTTCTTTAACAGAAAAATTTACGATATTTCAATAAAAAGAAAACAGCCCTATTATGCTCGAAATGTCGTTCGTTAGGAATATAAAGCAACAGACAACATTCCGAAAAGAAATTCCTCGTATACACTTGATGAATAGTTAATAATAATAATAATAATAATAATAATAATAATAATAATAATAATAATAATAATGATTTATTTAACCTGGCAGAGTTAAGGACATACTGCCTTCTGTAACACTCAACCAGGAGTAAAAACTGCATTACAGAAACACTACAAATTTACAAAGTACACACAAAACTGAATAAGATAATAATAATAATAAAATGTAAACAACATGTAAGAAGAAATCAGACATAATATATAACATAGAGAAGGAAAGAAAAAAGCATAATAACATGTGAAAAGCAGGTCAAAAATAAATGAGGCCTACAAAGTATAAAAAATAAGACAATTATTGATAACAATAATAATAATAATAATAATAATAATAATAATAATAACAATAATAATAAATAAGAATAGTAATGATATAATAATAATAATAAATAATAAAATAATAACAGGCCTAATAGTAATAATAATACTAATAGTAGTAATAAAATAGTGCAGTACAAAGCATACAATGAATACAATATTTTTAAGTATACACAGTAAGGAAAATTATTTTTATATACAGCTCAACTTATCACATTACAGATATACCATTATCGGAAAATATGAAAACAAAAATATAAAATAAGTTAAATATCACTAGAACATAAAAAAAATGTGAATACGTGGAAACATGCAATACAACACTTGTCATAATAGTAAGTTAGTTTGGCAACTCGTCATAAGATAATTTTCTAACTTGGATTTGAAAGATTTCAATGTTCGGCAGCCTTTGACTTCAGGCGGCAGAGAGTTCCAGTGACGAGAGGTAGCAACAGTGAAAGATGAGAAATACAGAGATGATGTGTGTCTTAACTAGGAAACGGATTTCTAGTTCCGTACCTATTTCATCTGCTGCGTCCTAGACTATGTTATTCAGATATCTCTACGTTTCATGTATACAGAATCCCCCTATTAAAATTCTACAGGACCTAAAATGCCGCCCACACCTGTGGAATAACAGTTAGCGCGTCTGGCCGGGAAACCAGGTGGCCCGGGTTCGAATCCCGGTCGGGGCTAGTTACCTGGTTGAGGTTTTTTCCGGGGGTTTTTCCTCAATCCAATACGAGCAAATGCTGGGTAACTTTCGGTGCTGGACCCTGGACTCATTTCACCGGCATTATCATCTTCATTTCATTCAGACGCTAAATAACCTGAGATGTTGATACAGCGTCGTAAAATAAGCCTAAAATGTGTTCTATAAAAAAAAGCGTAAAAATTATGTTTATACTTGAAAAGCGTTTTTTTTTTTGTATTTTATCTACTAATATATCTAAAATAAAAATATCTGTAATATAGAAATGCAAACATGCCCAAAGGAATAAAAAAAAAGCTATTTTAAATGTAAAAAATTTCTCTAATAGACAAACACTGGTCTGGCAAGTTCGTTCCATACTGGTCTTAGAAAGGGAAGGAAAAAGATTTTATATAATTTCCTGGAACTGAAGTTCGTTCTGGAAAAGTATATCCTAGCATAAAAGGATGGTAGATTGTTCTTGTTAGGCGACAGATTACAAATGACTTTCATTTGAGCCCCGTTAGGCGAGAGCTTACAAATTAAGTTTTCGAGTCTGATTATTGTCAGCACCAGTTATCAGTACATAAATTCCACTTTGAATCGAATATTTACTAAAATAAAATTATTTTTGTGAATTTTATATGAAATCCTAGAAGTCCTAAATTGTATTTTATACGGTTCTAATCTCTCTATTTCAGCACCTAGAAATCCGTTCCCTAGTCTTGACGCAGCTCAAATCCTTTCATATACAGGATGTTTCCGAATTGGTGTTACAAACCTTCAGAGATGATGGTGAAGGGTACATGTATCGATTTGAGATAAGGGACCCATGGTCCGGAAATGACTGAGTCGAAAGTTATAAGCAAAAATATTTGTATGGAAATGAAATTGTAATTTGGCACCACGTGCCCTCCTTCCCTTAACCTTTGAAACAGTCGTGAAAAAATGATATGGGCCGGATGTATCCTACGTGGGTACTTGTACCGATACAATCTATGAGCTTGTCTACTGTTCCCATTGGCTCATTCGTATTCGAAAATCAGATCTGCTTATTCCGCTGCAACTTGTACAGTCGATCAGTCCTAGTAAAATAGAGGAGTACACGAGAGCGGAATAAGCAGACCTGATTTTCGAATACGGATGAGCCAATGGGAACAGTAGACAAGCTCATAGATTGTATCGGGACAAGTACCCACGTAGGAGACATCCGTCCCATACCATTTTTCCACGACTGTTCCAAAGGTTAATGGAAGGAGGGCACGTGATGCCAAATTACAATTCCATTTCCACACAACTGTTTTTGCTTATAACTTTCGACTCAGTCATTTCCGGACCATGGTTCCTATTGATACATGTACCCTTCGCCATCATCCCTGAAAGTTTGTAACGCCAATTCGGAAACATCCTATATAAAACCTAATTGAAAGTAGAATGCTTTACGAAAACAAATTATATTACATTAAAATTGCTTTGAGATAAATAAAACAAATCAAAATAAAATAAACATTCCTTATAATCTTACCCAGTTATAAAAAGAAAGGCGCCACTTTTAGTATATTAAAAATAAGAACAAAGCAAATGTTGCTCCCTTAAGATGGATGAATTTTACGGGCCGAATGCTCTGCAATTTTAAGCTAAATTTATAATTACGAACATACGAGGATACAACTGGTAACGTATTATATTCCATGGACTATGATCTTCGCCGAGATTGCGAGTTGGTCTGTGGCATACTCTGCATTAAAATTAATGCCGATAGGCCTAGAAATGTAGCCACGCTGTGGTCATTCATCCAATATTTCACAAAGAAACTTGACAGTAGTATTAGACTACATTCTTGAATTGTCACTACGACACTGGGAAGCAGCGTTAAGAAATACTTCGACAAAATTAACTTATAGGCCTATTTATAGAGTTGATGAATGCATCTGAAATCTTATAGCATTTCCGAGAATAACAAAAGTTCTGGCGAAAATTCCTACTTTTTAGAAAAATCTTTGTATAGTCTATAAAAAAGATAAGTTAACTAAATGAAAACTCAAATTTTTTAATCTTCTAAACTAATTAAATTTACAAAAAAATTATTTTGTAAGACGCCCATTCTCAATTCGTACACTTATCAGCATGTCCAAAGCATGGCATTTTATCAACGAGTTTTTCTAAGTAGGTGGAGTAGCACTCACAAACATACTTCAAGATGTGCTTCAGTAAATTCTTTAGTGTTGCACTGTTCACGGTCGAAGGCAATGATTCGCACAGGTAGGCGGAACCGAAGCAAGATTTTTATCTTATGTTCTGGCCAATTTAAGAAAAGAAACGTTTTACCGGTCATCCAGGTCCAGAAAGCTCTCACCCGTTATGTTCGACTTCATAGCAATCCTATTAAGGTGTGAAATCCCCACTTTCACACTCAAATAACAATAAAGCAAAAGTTACTCTTTTAAGATAGAAATGTGAGTGACCTTGAACCAAAAAAATGCTTCAATAGCATATTTACCTTTATGTTTGACCATGCCGAAATGTAGTAATTATACACCTGGTAGTAGCCCTTTAATGTACCTCATTAAAGTACACCTATTCATTATAGTTCAGTTGTTCAGCCATTGAGAAATCACCATTGTAGCATTTAAAAGCGCAAGTATTCGATTATTCTCCGATATGCAATCGAAAGAGAACTAGCGAAACGTCACGGAGGCTAGAAATCCAATACTGTCGCGGAAGGTTATGTTCTGTTACTATAATAATTAGCGTTAATTGTAAATAATATTCAAATAAATTCAATTTGTCATATCGTTTTTCAATTCTAAATCAATTTCCAGGTTATATCAACATGAATGTTCATGTTATTCTCTAGATTATATCAAGATCAATGACATTCGTTCCTGGGAAAAAAATCAATACTTTCGCGTCTGCGCACATCTCACAATTTAGAAGGTCAGTTCCGCTCCTCACATAACCATAACATGAATACTTAAGAATAATTTCAAGTTAGAAATATGGTCGAGCATAAAAAGTCGTATGAAACTTGCCTATAATGGTAATTAAGACGCTAGTATGAAAATTCTGAAACGAGCTCAAGCGAGTTTCATAAACAAACATACTCGCGTCTTAATTACTACCATTACAGGCTCGTTGCATAATGTACTATTAAAGTACAACAATTTAACAAAAATATACAACTGGCACTGCAACTGTAAGCTAATCCTAAATGTGGTATATTGTTTATTCATCACTCCAGGTCAGAATAAATAATAACTTAACCTTTACGCTAGTTCTCTTCTGCATCCCAATTCTCTTATCTATCTGAGCCGCCATTACTCAAGTCTTCAACTGATCAGAAAGTTATGAAATGTTTTTAATACAATATTTACAACCACGTTTTTGCGGAAAAAACATATATAAAACTTACAGTATGTATATATAAAGGAACTGGACATCCTACCCTATTATCTCTGGTCTGTCTTCCAGACATCCGACTTATATACAGTAGGCCTATATGATTTTACCATTCAATTAAGTCAGTACATAAGGGACGAAAAGCAGTTACAATGAGGGTTCTTGAAGACAAAGTAAAGCAAATCGTTCAATAACGACTACGAAGATGGTAGGGAGAGACAGAATGTACTGGACAATGTCAACAAATGAGAAGATAAGGAAAAAGAAGGAGGTAGGAGACGAGGAGGAAGTCAGAGGATCAAGGGTACGAGGAGAAAAGAATAAGCGGAGAAAGGAAACGAAGAGGTACAAGAGGAAGAAGGATACGAAAAAGTATAAGAGGAGAAAGAATATGAAGAGAAATGTGAGAGGAGAAAAGATACGAAGAAATGTGAGAGGAGAAAGGATACGAAGAAATGTGAGAGGAGAAAGGATACGAAGAAGTATAAGTTAAGAGGAGAAAGAATACGAGGAAGTTCAAGAGGCGAAAGAATACGAGGAAGTATAAGAGGCGAAAGAATACGAGGAAGTACAAGAGACGAAAGAATACGAGGAGCTACAAGAGGCGAAAGAATACGAGGAAGTACAAGAGGCGAAAGAATACGAGGAAGTACAAGATGCGAAAGAATACGAGGAAGTACAAAAGGCGAAAGAATACGAGGAAGTACAAGAGGCGAAAAAATACAAGTACAAGAGGCGAAAGAATACGAGAAAGTACAGGAGAAAAATACGAGGAGACACAAGACGAAGTATACGAGGAAGTATAAGAAGAGAAAGGATAAAATGAGGTACAAGAGGAGAAAGTATATGAAAAGGTAGAAAAGGACAAAGAATGCGAAGAAGTACAATATAAGAATACTAAGAGGTACAAGAGGAGAAAGACTACGAGGAGGTACAAGAGGAGGAAGGATACGAGGTACAAGAGGAGAAAGGATACAAGGAAGTATAGGAGGAGAAAGGCTAGGAGGAGGTACAGGAGGAAAAAGGCTACGAGAAGGTACAAGAGGAGAAAGGATACAAGGAAGTATAGGAGGAGAAAGGCTAGGAGGAGGTACAGGAGGAAAAAGGCTACGAGAAAGTACAAGAGGAGAAAGGATACAAGTATGTATAGGAGGAGAAAGGCTAAGAGGAGGTACAGGAGGAAAAAGGCTACGAGAAGGTACAAGAGGAGAAAGGATACAAGGAAGTATAGGAGGAGAAAGGCTAGGAGGAGGTACAGGAGGAAAAAGGCTACGAGAAGGTACAAGAGGAGAAAGGATACAAGGAAGTATAGGAGGAGAAAGGCTAGGAGGAGGTACAGGAGGAAAAAGGCTACGAGAAGGTACAAGAGGAGAAAGGATACAAGGAAGTATAGGAGGAGAAAGGCTAGGAGGAGGTACAGGAGGAAAAAGGCTACGAGAAGGTACACGAGGAGAAAAGATACGAGGAGGTACAAGAGGCGTAAGGATACGAGGAGGTGCAAGAGCAGAAAGGATACAAGTAAAAAGAACAGAAAGGGGATAACGATGAATAGGAAGGGTATGAGAACGTTTTAACAGAAAGAAGAGATAAACGAAGTGGAAAAATGAAAGCATGAAAAGAAACATTCTTTCTTGACACCTATTTTACCTTTTATTCGTATATGTAATAGAACTGTGTGAATTGCTGTTAAAGAATTAGTTACCAGTCATAATGTACTGTACAACGAGCATGGTAGGCAGAAGGGTGAAATTTAACATTTTTTTTTTATGACCCAAGTAACAAATTTAACAACAAAACTTTTATCGCCATTCATTTTCAGAGCGGTTGTTCCCTTTCAAACGTAGTAAATTAGCATATCGGACTGTGACTACAAAACTGCGGACCCCGGCTCTAACCCTGGTGGGGACAATGTGCTTGGTTGAGGTTTTGTTTCTGGGGGTTTCCTCTCAACACAGTATAAGCAAATACTGTGTAAATTTCGGCGCTGGATCCCGGACTCATTTCGCTGAAATAATCACCTTTATTTCACTCACACACTAGATAAACATTGCAGTTAATAAAACTCACACACTAGATAAACATTGCAGTTAATAAAACTCACACACTAGATAAACATTGCAGTTAATAAAGCGTCGTAATATAAACAAAAACCATCGTAGACATCTGAAAAAGCTATCAAGTTTAAAAGTCAAACAAGGACGTATAAAATTGTGTCTGCAATCCTGTACTGTCATACTCGAAAGGACAATTCACGGAAATCCACAACGCAAACGAGCTGGAACCAGTAGCTGAACGGCCATCACATCAGATGGAGCGTAGGTGCTCTTCCTAATGAGTCATGAGTCGGGATGAGATGTGTGGTGGCGACAAGGGGATATGCCCCCTCACCGCAAAATACTTCCTTTGTAACGACCTGTTTCCGCCCCATGTGGAAGTGTCCGGCTTTGTCAGCTAGCACTATGACAATATTCTGTTCGTGAAGTCACTTCGTATCTGACCGGTTGCTGGAGTTCATTTAAAAAAATCGATGTTGTATAAATGACACACCCTTCCTCAAGACAAATGTCCCACATTAACTAATAACACTTCTATTTTACGTAATCTTTTGTCAAAAGAATTATGTACAGATACGGAAATAAAATTTGGAGTTCTGTTATTGTTTCACTTACAACACACTGCGCATGTGCAGTAAACAAGAGCCTCTGTATATATGCTACTTGTGGACAGTCTTGTGAAATTGTTGACTACGTACAGGTGAACTCCCATCAAGATTCGCTCCTAATTTTAATTCTGTATCTGTACAAGCAGTCTCTAAATTCATATACCGTGCACCATTTACATCATACTGCAGTTTGTTCCAAGGTTCTCATTCGCAAGTGACTTTAATAGTGCATTTCCGACCGTTTTCCACGTAAAGTGTTATAGCATGCTGCTCAAACTGTGACCGACTCTCGTCAACGATCTAGATGGCAGAACGGATTTTTTACTTTCGATCTTCCAGTCAAAGCATAGGAGAAGTATCGGCTGGAACTAATACGATAATGACATTCAGCACGTCACTAAATGTGAACGTTTTTTTGGAGTGTAACAAAACAATCTCGGGTTGTACCTTTTCTTCCACAATACAAATTTGCACACTGAGTACGTTATGCAGCATTTAGTATAATTAGGCTTAAATTTTACCCATGGAAGGCGAGAATAGCACATGCAGAAGGTATCCATGTTTAAATAATGTTACGCGACCTTCAGAGATTAAAAAATAGTAATATGCGTTACAAGAGTGGTATGTTGAAGTTTTCATGTTCGAGGAAAAGTTTGAAAAAGCGAAACGTAGTTGAGCTTTTTTAATTTCCGAGAAGTGAAAGAAAACATACCGCTCGTGTATCGTACATTATTTTGTGCGAAGATCGTTTATTACATACATGAAAGAGGAATTTCTAATTAGTTGCAATTAAATCTCCATCTTGGTTTCTGTTCAATGACGGCAAATTTGGAAAACAAAAATATCTATCTTCTACATGCTTTAAAATGTTTTCTGTGTTTACTATACTCCAGCAGGCCGTGATATACGTCTGTCTTTTTTTCCCCCCAGTCTATAAATGCGAACTTAAAACAAACGGCTTCCTTAATGTTACATGCATCACGAAATGCAGTAACTTTAGTGGAGTTGTAGAGTTTACTTAATTTTTGCAAATATTTAAAAACAATAATTAACATTGCAATTTTGGTGAAATTGCAGTGGTAAGTTTCCAATTTATAATTATTACTATATTGAACGTCTCTAAAAATAATATGTTAAAAGCCTAAAGCAGTAAAATCAATATGTCACTTAAGCGGTAAGAAGAGGGAAATTATGTGTTCGGTTGGGAATACTGAATGTGGAATTTTAGACTTACCGCGGATTGGTTTTGTGCGGAAACCAAGCAAATACGCACGATCTCGCATAAACACATTTTGTCTTTAGCGAATATTCTGTACAAGTTTTAACGTAGTTTCTTCTTGTGGAAAAAAATTATAAAAACCAACATCATCTTGTTGTATTTGCACCTGATTAATATTCAAATACGATATGAGGAAAGAACGTGTAAAATTCGTTGAAAAGGTAGAGCTATTTCCGATCAATTAGAGCTCATAATCTTTATGTATAGGAATCAAGATTAAACAGACATAATATTAATACTATAATAACTAAAGACGCTGTAGATAGCGTTGTAGATAATCTATTGTATCTTGAATTACTACAGTGATATCATTTTAAGATACTTCGTTTTTTATTATACCTAGTAATGTTTATCTTGTCTCAGTATCAATAAATCGAAGTCCCTTCAAATGAGGGTGGAGATTATAGGAGGGTTGTAAATTTTCATAATTCCTTTCAAAACCTTGTTATTGTACAGGCTACCGGAACTCAATTTCTTGAAAGACAAGCTCAGAGTGACGGAACTACACAGTACAAAAAGAGATATTTTGTAATTTTATTTTGCGCTACAGAATGTATCAACTAGTCCCTTCCGCCACTGGATGGAAGGAGACATCGCTCCACTCCTTTATCGTCATAACAATACAGACGAAGTAAGACATATCTCCTTTCTCTCTCTTTTCACAGTGAGACAAGATACATCACACAGAGTTTAATAATAATAATAATAATAATAATAATAATAATAATAATAATAATAATGTGATAATTTGAACTTCTGAAACGAATTTGAGAAGCGAAATGACTCAATGTACAGCCTTAGAAACAAAAAATGACCGCTCTCCCGTAGCGTGAATTTGTCTTAGTCCACTTCGGGCAGAGCCTGGTTCACAAGACTAGGGAAAAGGATGTTTATTTTGCATCTAATTTACTCCTTGAATATATCTTCGTTATAGATTATTCATAACACTTGACCTATAAATAGAGAGAAAAAGAAAAACCAAACAAAACAACGAAAAACCGAGCGGAGTCGTACACAAGAAATTCCTTCACCTGTAAACCTAAGCTCTCACGGAATTAACCGAAGTTTTCCGAAGGTGACTTACTGTATGGCAGCTGGTGATTTTTTTTGTCTTAGACTGTACATATAGTCTGTTTCGTTCCGTGGACGAGACTTTTTCCTGTTTTATTGTCAAACCAGGTCAGCAATTATGAGGGTGGTAGCAGCATAATCTTTGTTCCAATATGTAGCAGTGATGACGGAGGGAAATTTCTCACATTCCGGGAAAAAAATTGATGTCTTGAGGGGATGAAAGAGAAAAAGAATTTTTAGCATTTTGGCAACTTTATCAGTTTCATTTAAAATTATTTTAGTCGTTTTATTTTTAACATTTCGAAACTAGTTTAAAGAATTAATATGAATATGAATTTTATGTGACTTTTACCATATATGTGTTTGAGAGAGTTTGTCCGAGGAAGGAGAAACAGCAGTGGAAGAGTCAGGTAGAGAAAAATATTTTAGGGCCATATTCATAGACATTCTTAGCGCGGGCTTCCAGTGGATGATCAGCGAATTAACGTTTCTCGTATTCATAAATCAGTGTTAACGATATGATATGATATGAATCCTGTACAAGTAATCAGTCGATAGCCGGGGCTAGTTTAGCAAGCTCGTAGCGCGGGCTAGCGAAATGTCTATGCATAGCACCCTTACTGTCGTAGCCTGAGCCACTGGTCTTTCATTCTGTTGTGCTGTGACTTGAGTGGAATATTCGGCGAATTACCGACCTCACATTTACAGAATGTTACATAATTTTTTCACATTGCGATTACATGGCACAGTCATTAGAGGCATGCAGTCTAGTAGCTAATAATGAAGTGAAGTTTTAACGACGTTGCAATTACTTCTGACAGTGAAGAAGTAGATGCCAAAGAGAAATTTTACTCTTAAAAGGGAAATATGAACCCATCACAAGGGAAATCATCGGAACACAATCTGACAATACTGCTATGTAGCTTGGTTCAGTACGCTCCATTGCGAGGTTGCTTATACTGTTTCTCTCACCAAAACAGGCGTTAGGACGAACTAAAATTCATGATGAAGAACGAAAAGGCCGACCATCTGTTGTACACCATGAACTTGTTGCAAAAGTGGATGATATGTTCAAACAAACTCGTCGTTTCACAATTTCGGAACTCATCAGAGCATTTTCCGCAAATCAGTGGGGCTGTTCTTAACGAAGTGGTGATGCAAAGCTTAAACTATCGCACGTTTTGTGTTCAGTGGGTACAGAAAGTTGTCTGAAACCCAAAAAACCACGAGAATGGGAACAGCACTGACATTCCTTCAGCGTTATGAGACGGGTTTCTCGACCAGATTATCACAGAAGATGAGACGTGGGTTCGGTACGTGAACGTCGAAACAAAACGACAGCCAATGGCGTCACCACCAGCGGTTTCAAAAGGATGAGGAGCTCAAGGAGACCGTCCATGAGTGGTTAAGTTACAATAATAGGCGGCTGATTTTTACGCAGAGGGAATTTCGATGCTTGTGAAGCGATACGACAAATACAGTATCTGAATGTAAATGGAAACTACGTTGAAAAGTAACTGAAAAGTGCTCTTTCACTTGCATGTAATAAAGTTACCTCAATAAAGTGTTTTCTGAAGAAAGAAAAAGTAAGCCTAACTAACTTTCGAATCACTCTTGTATGACACCCCCATGGAATTTATTAGAAACTTCAACATATTCTCCAGAACTTAATACGAAAATCATAATCATAGTATTATATTTCAAGAGCTTAAATATAAGTTTTGAAGTTCCTTTATCAGTGGTCTTTAAAAAACATACAGTATCTTATGCCAATTTTCCTGTCAGATGATCCTTCGACTCGAAAATTAGAACGTCAGAAAAAAATTAGTGCATATAGTAAAGTAACTCTGAAATAATAGTATTTGAAGAGTCCACTGTAAGAATGATGGATGTCACTTTCTTGTCGAAAATGAACCAAGACTGTCAATGCATAGCTTAACACATACAGAATGTACATACAGAGTTATATGGCATTAACACTGATAGTCATTGTCCAGTAATGATCGGAAAATCACAGTTAAGCTTTGAGCTCTAAGCATTTCAAACTTTCAATTGCTTCTCCTGCAAAATGTATTCCAAATGACATCCATCATTCTTGCAGTGGACTCTTCATTTACGAATGGTATTCCTAAGAATGTGTACTTGAGAGGTAAGGAAGAGGAGAAATGAAAGGCGGGAAGAACGACAAGAAAGACACATAAAATGAAGTTGAAAGTGAAAAGAGTGAAAGATGTTGATGTTTCATGTCATATTTTGAACGCAGTGCAACCTTAACTCTAATTTGTAATTGACAAATCTTGATGATTTATCTAACTCTAACAGATCCAATTACGGCATTCAAACATGTGCAGGAAACTGTAACTACGCCCATATTTGATGAAACTTTGAGTTCGATAAAAACTTCAAGAGAAAACAGCTTTTTATTTGGAGTCTCAAGGCTGAGTTTATGAGTGATTCATAATCAGTTGTAGATCGGAATTACAGTAATTTCCGGTAGGACCAGATTCATTTAAAATCCATTCCCAATTTATTCGAAGAACTAAGGTAGACCAATTCTCCAAGAGGTTTTTACAGAGCTTTCAAAATATGAAGCTCCTCGGAACAGACTCGTTCTAGTTTTGTCATTATGTTTATTTAACAAAATTCTGACGAAACAGAAATTTTCTGCTGTAGTTGTGAATACATTATTTGTTATCGCTGATGGTCTGGAGTTCAAACCCGATCCAAAACGATGGATTTTTTTCCTTCATATTTTACCTTCCTCTTACTCCAGACTTAAAATCCTGTGCGGCGTAGGAGATGATACGTCTCTGCGGACCAATTGCCAGTCACACATTGCAGGCCTCTCTAGAAGTGTGACCAGCACGGCTCAGAGCCTCCGCTGAGACAACACAGGACAGTACATGACAAGTGAAGTACAGTAGTGGCAAAAAAAAAAAAACCGGCCCGACCCTTGTAGCTTATTTCAGAGCCTTGTTCACTCCAGAGCCACGATAGATTGGTAACTAAGAGTTTAGTGGTTCGAATCCTGCCTGGGAAGGAATTTTTTTTTCCTTATTCAAATTTATTCCCAATACTTTTCGATTGCAGCGATATTTTACTACTTAATTAACTTATTATTCCCAGAACATGAATTTCACCAGCTTATTTTCTAATGGCTTTCGAAATGGGCTACGTCAGTAGTCGAAACTACAACAATTTCAATAGATTACTCGTTATCTTGTGAATGCGGACGTGGCATGCGCAGTGGCTCATTTCGGGGACTTCGATTACTCCGTCGGTCCTGTTTTTTTTTGCCAGTACTGTACATCCTGTAACTGAGCGGAAGATAAATCTTTTCCATTGCACATGATGCTAATCGAACCACGGGCAGCTTGGATGGGAAGTGCTTATGTTATCTACAGAATCTAGGCGGGGGACACGATAGATTTGTAAGAGGCAATAGAAATTCTTCACTAATTTTTCGGAAGTCAGTAGGCCTACTCCCGTGTTGTATAATTTAATATACAGAATGTCCGATAAGATCCATACTGTAAGAGTAATCACAGCATGGTTGTAGATGAGGAGGCGAGACCTGGCTTGTGAGCTGTGCGAAAGGGGAAAGAATGAGCTATCTGAAAGGAAGTTTGTCTTACGTTAGTAACATTATACGAATCTACCGAGAATGGGACAGTTTGGATCAACAGTGATTTAATGAACTGATGAATGGTATACCAAGAAGAATCCAAGCATGTCTTAAGGCAGTGATGTCAAAGCAAGCGCATTTTTCTGACCTTGACGTCGTGCGCGGGCATTAAGCGCTAAGTATGGAAAGAGGAAGGGTTGTGTATATGAATAAGCAGCCTGTTGGATTAAGAAAACAGTGGTGCACAAACTTCAAACGAAACGTGAAATTTTATGTCGTTATTTTTATATGGCTTCTTTCTGTTTGATATTATCTATATTGTCTGTAAAACAAAAGTACTAATACCAATTTCTTAATATTTCAGTTGTGTTTTAAATGTTAATAACATAACAGAGAGTTAAGAAGGAATATTCACATAAATTCCATAATAGTACAACTATACTGTACTAAATGGATGAAACACATCATTCATAAAGAAAGTGATAACCCAAAAAGAAAGAGATTGAGTATGACATAACAAGCTGGAATTGATATTGATGGTACCTTTAGCCTTATAAAAGTAATCAATAAACCAATCAAAACAATATTACAGTACAAAGCAAAGTTACCTAGGGTGCTGTATATGTTTTAAGTGTAACTAATAGCCTATTCCATAACAAAACCCTTATCGCATTATGCTTTTAAGGTGATATTGGTGAGCAATTTCCTGTCACCAGAATATTAAATTATTTTCTCGAAATGTGCTAAAGCTATAGAGCTGACATTTTTACAACACATGGGCACGTATCTTTTGCTTATTATGTAACAGTAGTTGCTTTGTTAATTCATTTCTTTACAAACAATTTCCATGTGAATATTTTCAAAATTTTCAATACACTATCTTCAGTAATACGTATTTAAGGTATATTAGATTTACGAAAACATTCTATAAGGCTACTAAATAAATAGGCCTATATCTGAAAATTTCACTTTTCTATAAAAAAAAAGTTGAGAAAATATTTCTTTTGAATAAAAAAATCAAACTTGTGAAAAATGAACATTAAAATTAAAACTTACATTCTTATAATGCACTTATACTTCTCACACAAATCTAAAATTAACATGGATACAGTTTTAATAAGTTATCTTCTCTTTATCCATTGAATCAGTGCTGGCCATCCCTGAATATAGCTCGACCAAGCGGCATATACTACCTTTTTCGTCTGTCTCTTTCCTTTCCGCTGTCAAGCGCTCAGGCTCTCCTGGGCTCTAAAGCGCGCACTTCTCCTATGGGCATCAATTGACATGACTGTCTTAATGCAAGAGGACGAACTGCTGAGTATTAAACTCATTGGACTGACTTGTTCATTTTACAGTGAAAAAATAAAGTTCTGTTTTTGTTTACATTATGATTAGTTTTCCATTTAATGAGCAATATGTATTGCAGATGTGTTACATTTTCACAATCACTTCCAATTTTGTTACAAGTGCATTTTAGTTCATAGGTGATGCGAAACCTTTTTTTTGATGTGTGTAGAAATCTCTAACAAAGTTTTAAAAACAGTAAATATGAAGGCAGGCACAATAACTAAGTAGGTTGCAGTGTGTTCGAAGCGAAATAGCTAATGAAACAGAGATAATATGCTAATTCCTTACTTTGTGCAATTTTGGCAGAATTGTCTCTGCATAATGATTTAATGAATTCACTCGTATTTAACATAAAATCCGACCTAAAAGAAAAGAGCGTACATACACAGACAAGCAAGAAGCATGCTGAAAGCAACATTCTTTGTTACATTATCGATATTTAATTTCTTCACATCATTTTCATTTTCCTACACGGAACTTCTAAGAAAACGCAAATAACTGCTAAATAAGTGTGCAGAAGGGAATGTCAAGCTGGTTTTTGTAAGTGAATTATATTGTAAGGTACAGAGCAAGAAATGTTTCGTAAGGCATAGATAACAGTAATTGAAACCTGACTTTATCAGCGAATTTCAGATTAATTTTATCTACAATGAACTTGGCACCGTAGAGTAGGTTTGAAAGTGAAAGACAATGATCACAGAAGGGAGGTGGTCTTCAGAATGAACCGACATGAACATTATATTGCGTGTTGAATCTATGATTCTTAAACATTTTCAGTCCACGCTCCCTTCTGAATGGTCTATTAATCTTGCGAACCCATCCTCGTTTTACGATTCACCATTAGCTAATACTGTTCCTAGGTATTGGAGCTATAGTAATTGCAATAAGACACGTCTTCAAAATTCTTAGTCAACTGATGAATAAATTCGACAATAGTTTTATTTAATACAAACTAAAATTTACATATCATTACAGAAAATATGGAATGTAGCTATTTCAACGATTTAATTTAAATTTTTATAGGAACATAAAACAGACTTATACAACTCTTAAATGATATATGGAGCATGGGACGTATCCCAGAAGATTGTAAGTGTCAAAAATTATTAATATCCACAAGAAAAATGAGAGAAATAAATGCGAAAATTATAGAGGTATAGCCTTAATGAGCTCTGCTTACAAAATCTATGCAACAATACTTAAAAATAAATTGCAACCTTTAGTCGAATCAATATTGCAAGAACCCCCAGTGTGCATTTAGAAAAGCAAGGTCTTGCATTGATGCAGTCTTTACAATAAAACAGATTGTAGAAAAGCGTAAAGAATTTAACTTGCCAACTTATTTATTGTTCTTAGATTACGAGAAGGCGTATGACAGAGTCCTACGACAAAAACTATGGAGCATCTTGGATGAATATAATTTACCCCCCAACTTGATAAATGCTATTAAATCACTATATGATTCAACCAGTATTATGTTTAACAAAAATGGAAAGCCCCTCGTGGTAAATCAAGGCCTAAGACAGGGATGTGGGTTATCACCCTTGCTGTTTGATTTATACATCAATAAAATA
The DNA here is from genome assembly GCF_040183065.1 of Periplaneta americana. Lineage (NCBI taxonomy): Eukaryota > Metazoa > Arthropoda > Insecta > Blattodea > Blattidae > Periplaneta > Periplaneta americana. The sequence continues at coordinate 50,040,522 of NC_091124.1, forward strand.
CTACAAGACTGGCAAATGACGAGTCTGAATGGCATATATTTGGGCAATAATAATTACATAGCTACAGTCTTGTTTGCAGATGACCAGGTCCTAATAGCAAACTCTGAAGACAACCTACAGACAAATGTTACTACTTTAAATAGAATATTAGAGATGTATAATATGAAAATTTCTACTAGAAAGACAAAATCAATGGCCATGCATGGAAAGAATCAACGAAGAGTTAAAATAATGATAGACTTAGAAATAATAGAACAGGTTCATGCATTTAAGTATCTTGGCTGTACTATTTCAGCATTTACATTTAATGCTGATCTAGAAGAAAATGTACAGAAATACAATAAATTAAATGGATGTATAAACAGGTATTTCGGAAAGAATATGAGACAAGATCTAAAAATCAGGATGCATAACATTATATCAAAACCGGCCCTTCGCTATGGAAGTGAAACATGGGTGCTAAGACAACAAGATCGAAAAAGAATAGAAGCATCAGAAATGAGGTTCCTAAGACACACCCTGGGAGTCACATTAAGGGATAGAATGAGAAGAGAAGACATACGGAAAGAACTTAAAACAACAAATATGGTCGAAGAAATTCATACCTATCAACAACAATGGTACATGCATGCACAACGGATGCCCCCTGATCGTTTCCCACGGCAAGCATGTTTTTATCAACCCCAAGGCAGACGAGATATTGGTCGGCCACAAACAAGATGGACTTCGCAATTCCGTTAGTCTCGGAACGGGATTTACCCATCCTTGATAGGAAGGAGGAGGAGGAGGAGGAGGAGGAGGAGAAGGAAAAGAAGAAGAAGAAGATAGGAACATAACACATCATGTTTATTTAGGAATTACATGTTTCACGTAAAAATTTACAGTCACTTCGGGTGCTATGCACAGACATTTCGCTAGCCTGCGCTACGAGCGTGTTAAACTAGCCCCGGCTATCGACTGATTGCTATTGTACAGAATTCATATCATATCATCTCGCTAACACTGGTTTATGAATACGAAAAACGTTAGTTCGCTGATCATCCACCGGAAACCCGCGCTAAGAATGTCTATGAATATGGCCCTTCAAGTCTAAGGTAACGCTAGACTTTACACCATTATTTTAGCCTTGGAGTGCATCAATTTAATTTAAATGTAATTAATAGGGGGTGAATGTTGATTACCTATAAATCTACCTAAAATGATAATTAAAATCCCCATAAACTAATGGAAAAATGACATAAAATTAAAATAAAATGACAAATATTATGATGAGGGAGTGTGAATGACAAAACAAATTGTGGGCGCAGCGTGCATTCTTGCAATCTTTGTTTTAAAAATACTGTCTACTACAGTAGACATCCCTTCCGAACCATGTTGAGGACACAACGTCCTGTCCAGGACATGGTGAAAGTTCCCCCCTCCCAAACATAAATTTTAAAGGCACCTTCGTACCGACAAAAGAACAGTAGCGGTCGAAATCTTGAACTTAAAAGCATTTTATATTACTTCCGTTGTGTGAAGTGAAACCTTCATTGGAATGAGGGATGAACTTTAGAGTCTGTTTCAAACTATAACTCAAACTTCACTGTTATTCACTTATTCAGTAGGTAATTACTACTGACCTATTTGATTATAAAATGATTTAACAGACCTATCGGTAAAGAAGAAAGTGAAATGCGTTCCAAATGATCTAAAAGTTCTTCAAAGTATTAAAAGTGACCAAAAAATGCCGGAAAAAATATAAAAAAATGACCTATTAGTTCAAAAACGTCAAAAAAAATGCAATATAAGAAATTACTTTTTTACGTTGATATTAACATAGAAAGGATTTCTATATTAATAGGCATTGTCCTAATGTGGAAAATAAGATGACTTTTCATCAATATCCGCAGTTATACAATGAATATCAGTGAATCGTTTTGGTTAAAGTAGTTAAGAGTTGTGTTAGAGGTTATTTTCTTCCTAGTAATTAATAACTATTCAACTATTTTCCTAATTTCTCTCAATTATAGCTAAACTGTCAAATTTAAAGCTTCTATAGGGCCTACTAATACTGTATACCACCTCACTCGTGCTCACCATCGTAAAACCGATTCATTCTCAATAAATCATAAACGAACTTGGTTGTGTTGAACTTTATAACTAATACAGATCATAATTCAGAACTTCTAAAGTTAATACGCTACATAATATTTAACTTTGCCCATACACTTTACTACTTTAAGGGCCGTTTGTATAAACCATTTAATCTTAGATCAGAGGTTAAATTGATCCTCGTTCTAGCTGAACTTGGAATTCTGTGTTTTATAAAGTCTAATCTGAGATTAATTTGTCTTAAACTAAAGTCAACTTTGACTGAAGAAATTTCTCCGATTAAGTTAGATGATCCAAGTTCAGTTATTTCTTTTCTGTTTGAAATATACGAGTGGCAGATTGTGCAAATAAAATACCATTATTATTATTAATATTAATAGATATAGTATATATATTCAATTTCTTGCTTTAATACACAAACATACTTATATTTTATAAGGCTTTATCGTGTTCAGTAGTATCAAATAACATAACCTATAATTACGACTATATTATGTTTATAAAAACCATTAATTATTCATGGATATGATAGGTGCAGTCATAAATTTTCAATTAACTGAATTACTAAACGAAAATTGTAGTTTTTTAAAGTTTTATTATGTTTAGCAGTATCAAACACCATAACATGATAACAATTTGGAGAACAGTCAACCTTCTTCTTATTGTCCGCAATTATTTACAATGCACAAAACAAACCGGTGTCTCCAACAGAGTGTACGGAAAGTCGCCAAAAAGTAGTTGGAAAGACACTAGATTTCTCATTATCAACAAAGAAAGATTAAATTTTGTCACTATGGGGTGCTAAAAAAGTCTCTAAATCCCTATTTAAACAATATAAAAGTTAAAAGAAATTGCCGTTGAAAAAGAGTTATAGTCGCTAGATTGGCAACACTGAACAAACCTGTACAACATAGTCCGGGCATCATACTTCACCTGTATATGCGATGTTGCCAAATACTTTTCACGTGAACTTAGATTGCATTTGAACAAAGGTAATTTGATCGCAGAAAAGTTTTATACAATGGAAGAAATGTCTGAACTCGGTTCACTTTCCGATCTTCGATCAAAGTTGATCTTTAATCAGGGAGTTTCATACAATTGGGCCTAGGTATTTTTGGAATACCTGATACTATTGTCATGACTTACATCGAAATCTACCGTTTTCCTAAAAAATTTACCGCCTTGACACTAAACATACGCTGACCCTCAAGTAAATACGGCTCAGGTGTGTTCCAACGTTTCCCAAATTTTTCTGCGACAGAACTGCGTCTTAAATCGAGAAATTCTCAAGGCACAAAAATAAGACTACTTTAATCAAGAAAATGTTTAAAGACGCAAAACAGAACTGTGTCTTAAATCGACAATTCTATACTAATTATCTCCAAGAATTAAAATATCGTATTTAAGTATTTATGGAGGTGTCGCAAAATTATTTTTGGTGGATTAAATCCCGTTCTTGTTTTTTAACGTAAATGTTCTTCCAAGGTGTTAGGAGAAAATCCGCAAACGATTACGGAAAACACGGAAATTTTACTTCAAGCAAGTAAAGCGATAGGTTTGGAAGTAAATCCCGAAAAGACAAAGTATATGATTATGTCTCGTGACCAGAATATTCTACGAAATGGAAATATAAATATTACAGATTTATCCTTCGAAGAGGTGGAAAAATTCAAATATCTTTGAGATAACAGTAACAAATATAAATGACACTCGGGAGGAAATTAAACGCAGAATAAATATGGGAAATGCCTGTTATTATTCGGTTGAGAAGCTTTTGTCATCTAGTCTGCTGTCAAAAAATCTGAAAGTTAGAATTTATAAAACCGTTATATTACCGGTTGTTCTGTATGGTTGTGAAACTTGGACTCTCACTCAGAGAGGAACATAGGTTAAGGGTGTTTGAGAATAAGGTTCTTAGGAAAATATTTGGGGCTAAGAGGGATGAGTCCACACCTGTGGAGTAACGGTTAGCGCGTCTAGCCGCGAAACCAGGTGGCCCGGGTTCGATTCCCGGTTGGGGTAAGTTATCTGGTTGAGGTTTTTTCGGGGTTTTCCCTCAACCCAATATGAGCAAGTGCTGGGTAACTTTCGGTGTTCGACCCCGGACTCATTTCACCGGCATTATCACCTTCATCTCATTCAGACGCTAAATAACCTGAGATGTTGATAAAGCGTCGTAAAATAACCTACTAAAATAAAAAAATAAAAAGAGGGATGAAGTTACAGGAGAATGGAGAAAGTTACACAACGCAGAACTGCACGCATTTTATTCTTCACCTGACATAATTAAGAACATTAAATCCAGACGTTTGAAATGGGCAGGGCATGTAGTACGTATGAGCGAATCCAGAAATGCATATAGAGAGTTAGTTGGGAGGCCGGAGGGAAAACGACATTTGGGGAAGCCGAGACGTAGATGGGAGGATAATATTAAAATGGATTTGAGGGAGATGGGATATGATAATAGAGTGTGGATTAATCTTGCACAGGATAGGCACCAATGGCGGGCTTATGTGAGGGCGGCAATGAACCTCCGGGTTCCTTAAAAGCCATTTGTAAGCAAGTTCTTCCAAGGTGACAAAGACTTCATATTTCCACGAAAAATAGGTTTCTACGTTCGGTAATCAATTTATCTAAGTAAACTGAATTTCAGCACACAACTACGAAACCCGAAAGCTTCACAACAATCTTTTCAGATGGATTTGTAAATATAGCCCAAAACCAAGTTTTTACACATTACAGTCCACTAAGTTGTTTCTTCAACTACGATTTAGGATTAATCCTCTAAATGGATGAACACTTCTGTAAGATAGTTTCATAGTTACTCTAAATGCATAGTGGCAAAGTTGAGTATTTTTAACCTCTGTAAAACTGCATTAATTTCTATACTTTGGACGTCGAACGCCGTACTGACAGCATAATAGGATGTAACTCTGAAGTCATTCTGGAAGAGAATAACACGAATTTATGATAAAATCAAAATACAGTATATCAATGTTTAGATTTTTAGCATTACAAGAAATGTAACGAGTTCAGGACTCTCAGCCTGATATCGCACTCTGCGAAAATTCTCCTCCGAACACTGTATCGACGTTTATATTCTAAGATGGAAAGTCAATTGGAAGAATTTGGCTTCAGGAAGGGAAAGGACTACTACAAACAATCGGCAAAAGATACCTCGAAAAGAATAAAGAAGTGTATATAGTATTTGTGGACCTAGAAAAGGCTTTTAACAGAGTGGATTGGAATGAACTGATGGGAATCCTGAAGAAAATAGATGTGGGTTGGAAAGAGAGAAGGATGCTCAGTAATCTTTATATGAAATAACGAGTCAAGGTCAGGATAGGAGAAGAAATGTCAGAAGGAAGTGAAATAGGAGAGGAGTACGTCAAGGATAACCTTTATCACCCACCCTGTTCAAATCTACTTTGAGGATTTAGTGAAGAACTGTTTTCAGAACATGGATGGGGTTATAGTAGGAGGAAGAAGAATAAAGTGTATAACATTTTCTGATGATATGACGTTGTTAGTAGAAGAGGATACGATACTAAGAGATATGCTACTGGAGTTAAATAACACCTGTGAGAAGTGTGGGGTGAAGATAAATGCAAATAAGATGAAGACCATGGTTGTCGGAAGAAAAATAAAGAAGATAAACCTCCGAATATCAAATGAGACAGTAGAGCAAGTGGACAGCTTCATATACTTGGGTGTACTATAAAAAGTAACATGAGCTACTGCCAGGAAGTCAAAAGGAGGATAGCAATGGAAAAGGAAGCTTTGAATAGAAAAAGGAGCATCTTCTGCGGAGCTCTGGAAAAAATAATTAAGAAAGAGATTAGTGAAGTGCTTTGTGTGGAGTGTAGCATTATATGAAGCAGAAACATGGACTTTGAGATGAAGTGAAGAGAAGCGGGTCAAGTTCTATTAATCTACTGCCACTTCCAACGGACTCCTGACGAATATTCACACGTTTATCACTGGGATTGTGGCGCTGGAAATCCATTTAGAACACTTTTATCTCAGCCACGACACATTTCAATTGTTATTGTACAATATAAATGCAATTATCACTACAATGACAATAATTCTTGCAGATAACACAGAAACAACTTCGGAAACGTAATTAACGGAGTTTCAGTTTCACTTCACTTCCACTAGATGGACTCAGAATTTCAGCAGGGATGCCAATATCGGCAAACGAAATGAAACTGTGAGGAATGTTGCAACAGATGTGCTAAACGTTAGGAATGTTACAATAGGTGTGTAGCACGTTAGGTTAGGTTAGGTTAGGTTAGTTTAGTTTAGTTCTGTAAGATAATATCAATGGTTACCACAGTTGGCGACACTGCAATCATTCTCCCACCCCACCTCAAATAACGTCACAACGACGAAATATGGCCGCCTTCTTCCTTCAAGTACGACGATTTGCTTATATAAGCAAGGAACCTATTTAGGGCGGATTGGGTGGGACTACAGCTCTCCCAGTGATCACATCGAGTTTCTACTACTCCACACTACAAAACTAAGGTATTTTCAGTGTTTGTTTTTAATTTCCTATGCTGGCAATACATTACTAAAACTTCACCGAGAAGCGACTAGAAGGATTTGAAAGGATGGGAAGGAATGGAGCGTGTGAAGTGGACAGACAGAATAAGAAACGAAGCTGTGTTGGAAAGAGTGGGTGAAGAAAGAATGATTCTGAAACTGATCAGGGAGAGAAAAACGAACTGGTTAGGTCACTGGCTCAGAAGAACTTGCCTACTGAAGGATGCACTGGAAGCAGTAGTGAACGGGAGAAGAATTCGGGACAGAAGAAGATATCAAATGATAGACAACATTAAGGTATATGGATGGTATGCGGGGACAAGCCAGAAAATAGGAAAGATAGGAGAATGCTGGATTTGCAGTGAAAGACCTGGCCTTGGGCAGAACTGTATGTGTGTATGTATGTATGTAATATCTTAATACAATTTCGTAAAACGAGAAAGTACGAAAAAAACTTAAACATGATATATTTATTTTTAATTCTGACAAATGTTTCCGATCTTCTAATACGCCTACTGGTAACGTTTGCAGGGAGCTGTTGCCTCACGTTTTGTTTACAGTACATTTCCATTAACATAATATCAGTGTCTGACTCTGCAGCTTAACAAGCATGGTTTAAAATAAACACCATGATCAGGATAACCAACGGTTACCAGCTGCTGTTCACAATCACGAAAAGTTTAGAACAGTTATATAACAAAAAATGAGATTGCGACAATTATTATCATATGAATGAACTAATAATCTTCACTCATCATTATCAATAATAAAACTCCTACGAACTACCTATAAAATATTGCGCAACTATTTACAACATATTTGTAGGACTTACATTTTGAACGATACCTACTACAGATAATTTTTTCCGTAACATTTCCTCTTTCCATCTGTTCGAATAATTCAGTCTTGAAATGTATTAAATTTATCTAGTAGTTACTCCTTAGGCATGTTCGTAAACGATACTACAATACAGCAATTAATGTTTCTTATTACATCGGAATCTTAAGTGATTACTGATAACTACCTTGATAATTGAACACGCAACAAAAGAAAGTTGAAAAACCATAAAAAAAGTTCTCAAATATTTGTAATTTTCTATTTATCTTACCATAACTGACAACGACAGAGTTGGTTAAGCGCGAATGACTCGTGTTGTTCTGGGAGATTAAAAAGTCATGACCTGCATGAGCTAAGTCGCGTGAAAAGAGGTTTAGATGTAGGAGAATATATTGCTGATTATTTTGTCTTCTATTCATCTTAAATAAAGGCTTTCACCACAGCAAAAAAACGCTACGCACTTTTGCATCAAGCCTATACTTACGAACGCATGTATTTATATTTTCACCTGGCGAAGACAACCTAAATTCAGAATTGTATAAATATGCAGGAGGTCTATTTCAAGAAAAACTATTAAGATTCCTAAATAGAATATATCGAACCGCCACTTTACCGGAAGAATGAAAAAATTGTATAATTATTCCCATATGTAAAAAAGGCGATAAACAGAATGTTGAGAATTATAGGGGGATCAGTATCCTCAAGACATGCTATAAGATATTTAGCATAATTTTAAACGAAAAAAAAAACATGCTGAAACATTTTTTCTAGAGTGCCAAAATGGCTTTAGAAAAGGATGATCATATATAGATCCATTATTCAGTATCAAATTACTATTAGAAAAAAGAAGAGAATTTAATTTAGAAACCCACATAGCAATTATCTATTTTGTGAAAGCTTTTGACAAGGTTCGAAGAGATCTTTTATTTGACATTTTACAAGAAAAAAATATACCAAATCTGCTATTACAAAACATAATAGAAATCTACACTGACAATAAAATAAGTGTCAAAATAAATAATCGTACATCCGAAAGAAAATATGTTAATAATGGAGTTAGACAAGGTTGCCTATTATCTCCAACACTATTTAATATTTACATGAATGAAATCATTTCTAAATGGAACCATATACATCAGGAATCATAATAACCAGTACCTTAACTTAAATACCCTGCTCTTTGCAGACGATCAAGTTATAATTTCCAATTCAGAGGATAACTTACAAAGAGGACTATATACATTAAATAAAATATTATCAGATTTTGGGATGGAGATTTCAGCACAAAAATAATAAGTAATGGCATTTTTGGGACAAAATCCAATCAGAAGTAAGATAATACACAATAACCAATGCCTAGAACAAGTACAAAATTTCAGTTATCTGGGTTGTGAAATATCTTATCAAAATAAAAAAGATGTGAACAAGAAAATCGCCAAATTTACACAAATTTAGGAATAATAAATAATACATTAAAAGCTAAATTAGTACAAAAATCCACAAGAATAAAAATATATAATACTCTAGCATTACCCTCCCTTTTATACGGAAGTGAGACTTTGACATTAAGGAAAAGTGATATGAGCAGAATCAATTAGATTTTTTGACAGTAGACTGGATGATAAATGCTTCTCAACCGAAAAATAACACGCATTTCCCATATTTATTGGTGTTTAATTTCCTCCCGAGTATCATTTATATTTGTTACTGTTGCTCCAAGATATTTGAACTTCTCCATCTCTTCAAAAGATAAATTTCCAATTTTTAAAATTTCCATTTCGTACAATATTCTCGTCACGAGACAATCATATACTTTTCGGGATTTACTTCCAAACCTATCTCTTTACTTGCTTCCAGTAAAATTCCCGTGTTTTCCGTAATCGTTTGTGGATTTTCTCCTAACATATTCACGTCATTCACATAGACAAGCAGCTGATGTAACCCGTTCAATTCCAAACCCTCTCTGTTATCCTGGACTTTCCTAATGGCATACTCTAGAGCAAAGTTAAAAAGTAAAGGTGATAGTGCATCTCCTTGCTTTAGCCCACAGTGAATTGGAAACGCATCTGACAGAAAAAAGCATAGCTATCTATTGTTATAAAATGGAACAAGTATGACAACATTATCGTCATGTAAACTGGTGCAATTAACATTTTCGCTGTATCTATTCTCCCAAGTTAAGCTGGACACAAGTTTATAGAATTTTGTGAATACTTCGTGATCTTTCATTTTTACACGTTATATACGAACGAGAATATTCTCATAATAGTGTTTCAGCATTGTATCATTCATTCTGCGCATCGCTAGTACGTCCCGTGCAAGTCGAAGTAACAAAAATCTGTTCCAAAATATTTTTAATACCCCCCCCACGAAGGATTTTTAAGTTCGAGTCAGGTTTGGTCTATTTTTATGTTCAAAACGAAGCACTTCGCATTTTATTTTAGCACTTCCTTCAAGGAAATCCGTACGCTGTTGAGACAGTGCGCTGCGAATTCTACTTTATTGGGCAATAATTTGTACATTCCCAACCGCTTTGGTTTTTACATTTTGACAGCTGACCTGAGATGGCACGAACATGATTATAGCATACTATTATCTAGTTGTAAATACTTAAAAATAGTACCTCATTATTCTTTCACTAATGACATTGTAAGGAAGGAAGGACCATACAAGTAATGTGGAAAGTGGAAAACACATGAAAGTTGATAAAGTATTCTCACTTGTACAACCTTGCCAGTTGCCAGGCCTGAAATCCCAGGCAATAATGACATAACCCAGTGGTACCACCATCATTTTGCAATACGCCGAAATGCAGGAAAGCAAATGTTATCCATCAGAACGCGTATATGCAAAGTATATCAAAGTTTGAACAAACCAAACCTAACCTAACCTGTCACTGATACTCGACCTTCTGAAAACTCTTTTCGCCATACCTACAATTATTTATATGGGTCTTATATTGCCATTAACGAGAGAATGAGGTACTATTTTTAAGTATTTACAACTAGATAATAGTCTGCTACCACTTATCAGTTTTCTGTCAACAAGATATTTCTGTGCATCAAAGGAAAGGGACTTTTCTCATTCAACGACCGGTCTATTACGTCTGATAAGGATAATCAGATTTAAAATCGAGCAGCAGGTGGCAGACTTTTATTTTACATTCAATCTTCTACAACATTAAGCCAACCCTAACACTGTTTACATTTCAGTTGTAAGAGTTTAATTCAAAACATATAATAATAATAATAATAATAATAATAATAATAATAATAATAATAATAATAATTCCACACCTGTGGAGTAACGGTTAGCGTGTCTGGTCGCGAAACCAGATGGCCCGGGTTCGATTTCCGGTCGGGGCAAGTTACCTAATTGAGGCTTTTTCCGGGATTTTCCCTCAACCCAATATGAGCGAATGTTGGGTAACTTTCGGTGCTGGACCCCGGACTCATTTCACCGGCATTATCATCTTCATCTCATTCAGATCTAAATAACCTAAGATGTTGATAAAGCGTCATAAAATAACCTACTAAATAATAATAATAATCATCATCCATGGCTGTCAGCCCACGAAGGGCCAAGGTCGATCAGCCGCCTGCTAGCCTCATGTCCACATACCTCGGCAGAGATGAACGATCATCCAATTAGAACGGAGATATCGTGTGGTTAGCACGATGATCCAGCCGTTGTAACTGATTTTCAAAATATACCATGCCGGTACCTAAAAAAACACATCCTTGAACAACCGTATGTTTTTGAACTAAACTTTCAGTACTTAATCAAGTTCCTATGAACCTTACGCAACACAATGACAATTAAATGTTCAATTGTTCAAGTATGTGCAGGCCTATTTGTATTTCTTATGAAACACACAAAAACACGACGTTATAAAAGGAATATACTGTATCTTTATCTTCAGGTGATAAGGCTTGGAAAATTAATTCTACGCTTTGAAACCATTACAAATCACTAAACAACTTGACACGACAGTATTTTTTTTTTTTCACAATAAACTTGAAAAACATGTGATGCAACTCCCCTCAGCCGATTATTTATTTATGATGATATTAAGTTTTTGATCATACAGAATTTTCTGTTGGTTAATATAATTATTATTACGGAAAATAAATGTACTAGTTCAATACTGACGCAAGAGCTCGCAACGAATGGAACTTCAGGTAAAAACTTCAAACTTAATGTAAAACTAAAGTATGATGTGCCGAGTGAATCATTCAACAGAATGACTAACACTGCAACTAAACAGCGACGAGATGTTACAAATGACTCTTCCCGAGACACAAATAACGGTTGTGAATAGACATGCAACCGGCAGAGTAACTCCTAACTCCTGTGGTGTAGAAAAATATCACTCACTCCTCGTTGCCACTTACCTGGGCCTGCCGCATTCGAAGAATCCGCTCCTCGTGCCGTCTAAACTCTTTCGCCACGGTATCACAACTGACGCTACTAACATCCGCTTATTCTGCCTTGCGACTGGAGGCAAAACCGTCCAGGCCGGTGCCACGTACTGAACACGCTGCCTGCTGCACCAGGGCTGTCCAGTAAGCCTCGTCTACCTGTCTTCCTCGATGATGCACCCACCACGGCTGCCAACATCGCAAATTTTCCGCTGTCTGGTGGATTTCGCTCTATGGGGAAACAAAATAACTGCTGTAAAATTTTCAAAATATTATAATACTGTTCTTTCTTCTCCAGAATAGAAGATCGTTAGATAATTGACCAAAAGTCAATTATTAGGTATTATATCACCATCATTAATGTCATTGCCCTACGTAGCGTAGTTGGTATAGCGCTGGCCTTCTATGCTCAACGTTGCGGGTTCGATCCCGGCCGAGATTGATGGCATTTAAGTGTGTTTAAATGCGACAGGCTCATGACGGTAGATTTGCTGGCATATAAAAGAACTCCTGCGGGACAAAATTCTGGCACACCGGCGACGCTGATATAACCCCTGCAGTTGCTAGCGTTGTTAAATAAACCATTTTTTTTTCATTAGTTATTAACATCAGTTATTTCCATTCTCATCACATTTAACCTTGAGATTTGCTTGTTCCCCTGATAGCTCAGTGATCAGGGGTGACATTTTACTTTTTAGTTGAGGACCAGATTTTTAGGAAAGACATTATAAGGTATACAGAGTGATTCACGACTAATAACTCGCTCTTTAGGAATCAGTTCCATGGACAATTTTGAACATAAAATAATGTCATATGAACATGGGTCCGATTATTATCAACCGTTAAGCTGATTGAATCCTGCGAAAGTAGCAGTGGTTTTGAGCAGAACTAAAAGTTATTCACTTAAAATACACACAAATATTTATTCAAAATACTGTATTAATCATAAAATAAACACACCCCAGTCTGGAAACAGATTTTCCAATATCCCTCCTTCCACTTTACTGCACTTGGCAATTTAATGACGCTCAGCGTTCCGTACCTCTTCATGGCTGTCCCTCATAAAATAAAGGAGCTGATAATCACCAGACCTACTGTTCTCCAACCAGAGATAAACCGTGAAAGGAATGTGCTTACTATTGCGTCATCTATTGGAGCGAAGTAGATAGATAATATTATCGTTATAAAGTCAGTTTAAAAATCATGCGCTCACCTCCATATGTTATTTCCTATATGGAGGGATTAAAAGACCAAGAGATTAACAGTCATCTAATTTTGTAACTAGGGTAGTATAAAAATGTGTTATGGGCTGTGCTTTGAGAAATAGCCAATAGAGATATGAGTACCCACGTGTGTGACCTTATGACATCTTATGACATCAACATTCATTCACAGCATCACCCCGCTCCCCTTCATTCCCTGGAGACTTTCTCGTGGTTGGAGTACAGTATCTTCCCCTTCATTCTCGTACTTCACGTCACAGCGCAACCCTTCCTTTACTTTACGTTCCAATGTTTGTATTACGATGCTAACAACACCAAAGCCTGATTCACAGTCTGACGTTTGGATTTTAACGAATAACTTTCAAACTAATGATAATCGGAACCATATTCATATGATATTTTATGCTTAAAGTGGCCTGTAGAACTGATTTCTAAAGCGTGGGTCATTAGTCGTGATTCACCCTGTATAGCTTGGCGTACTCTCTCCATAATTCCTCTGAAAAGAACTATATTTTCCATACCGTAAACTGGGGTAAATTTGAATGCTGGGGTAAACTTGATCATAAAACAAAAACAAAAATAAAAAAGATTTAAACCATGACATCAGTTGCACTGAGCATATTTCTCAAGTTCATTATTTCTTCTCCATTTCTTAAGCCTTTTTATTACTTTAAGTCGCTAACGTTTTATGGTCAAGTTGACCCCTTTTACAGCATATTTCCAATTTCTACACATAGGCCTAGTTACAACTTCTTATCTTACATAATATACGATACGTAATTCATATGCACTTGCTGTTAATATGACGTTGATGCGAAAAAGTAAACTCAAAGAAATTTATTGATAAAGAAATTTTAATTTCAATTAAAGAAACCACTGTACTTTTTTACAATAGCTAACAACCACTAATGTGACAAAGGGTAACGCCTTGGTTTCATTTGAGCAAAGTCGTTAACTAGTTAGTCTTTTATTTCTTAGCGTTTATAAAAGTGACATATTTTAAGAATAAAAGTACAGTTCTCACATTTATTTTTTAGTAATACTACAAAAGTATTATTATTATTATTATTATTATTATTATTATTATTATTATTATTATTATTATTATTATTATTATTTTAGATCTTAGATCCATAGGGGGGATAACTATGCTATTCTGCTCCCTCCTAAATGACGTCTCTGTCGGTGATAGAATATGGTCTTATCACAGTCTAGTATATACAGTCACGAAGCTCAATACGTAGTAAATATGCAAACATTAGATAGTTGCTAACCACTAGGATCGCTAATATCGCCTCATTACAGGCAATGAAAAATAGAACCGTCACAGTCTATTGTTTCTAGCACCCTCAAAACTCAAGCTTCGTGACTGTATATAGTAGACTGTGGCCTTATCACTCCGAGAAATCGGGTTCGATCCTCGACATTTAATAGAGTGATAATAATTATGATGGAAGATCGGAGAATAAGAGCTTTTCTTGGGGTTTTCTCACATTCTTCGCGGATGCGAGCTCATCACGGCGTTGAAATTGTATTGCAATAGACAAAATCAAGATCCTGAGGGTTTGTCTCGGAGTTTTATCGTTTTTTCCTAGTCATTCCATCAACACTGACCACAAATTCCCTTTCCATTATCATCTCCGTCCCGAAAAATAGGTCACCATTTTTCTTTGCGTGACGTCGAATTAATCGTCCGTCATGGTGGATGTTACTCACCTTATGGGGAAAACTTGGGGGAGAAAAATCCAACCATAATCAACTAAAGTGGGATTTCGATCCCAGGCTCAAGCGTACTCTGAATCAGCAGATAAACGCACCTACCGCCTGAGCTACGTCAGTGGTCCTTATTGTTTTAATTCCATCCCTAAAATATATTCCCTTGTGTTATAACAAGATAATTCATAATTAAAACCATTCAAATAAATATATAATATTAAAAATAATACTAAAACAATAAATTCTAGACTTAACAGAGTTACAATATATGAAAGTTATTTTGACAAAATATCAAATAAATATTTCAATGCTAAAATATATTCGTTTCTAAACCATTTGGAACAGATTTACATCATTATTTACAAAATAAACCTTTATTTTAGATTAGACATTCATAGCTTTGCCTATATTTAATATGCTACTAAATAAAATAAAATAAATCTGCATAGTTAAATAGTTTTTCAGCAACGTCAAATGCAAGAATTCATTTTATTTTCATTATTATTATTATCATTAATTAAATTTATTTATTTGTTTGTTTATTTATTTAATCTGACACGATTAAGGTCACAGGGCATTCTCTTCCATCCCACCAGATAGCACATGCATACAAAGGCAACAAATACAAAAATTTACACTGAAGATAACTAAAAAAAAGTTCTAACATTGGCTAGTCTCAACACAGGTTACACAAAATAGAAGTAACTTCTGTCAGTTAATATGGCATGTAAGCTGAAAACCTCATAAAAAAATAGACAGTATATTATTGATGTTTTAAATCCGATCAAAAATTACTTTATAACGTCAGTATAAGCACTGAAAAGAATTTGAATGGATTCAAAAGAATGAGGAAAGCTGGACTAGGAACCATTTATTTTGTTTTGGTTTCTCGAATTTATTGACGCTACGAATTCAATTACTTTAAGGGGTTAGGTACAGCTTTCAGCAGTGAAATTTTGGAAATATTCAACATTTTTTTCCTCCATTACTGTATCTTGTACAATAATGAAAATTGATATGTGTAAAACACTGTTCTTCTGCTATATAAAAAATATTTTTACGAGTTAAAAAAATTATTTAATTTCTTTTTTCAAAATTCAGTTCACTGTGCAGTGATGAAGTGTTTCCCACATAACTCAAAAACTATCCAACATTCTGTGATGAATTTTTTATGTGTATTTATGCATGTCATATCTACAATATGATGCAAAATCACTTCTCTACCTATGATAGAGTGTCTGATAAAAATAAATTAATTTAAGAAATGATCATATATCAGTATTATCTTCTAACACAAAATAAAAATATATATTATTTATTAAGGAATATTGTTGAAAGAGCATGATATTGTAAACATGAGTTTCAGGAATAAAATAAAAGAGAGAGAACATGAAAAAGTTAACAAGTTTATGAATTATGAGGGAAACGCTTCATCACTGCACAATGAACTGCCACCATTTTGAATTTTGAAAAAAAAAATATAAATAATTTTTTTAAATCGTAAAAATATATATATATATATATATATATATATATATATATATATTTTTTTTTTTTTTTTTTTCATAAAACAGAAGAACAGTGTTTTACACATACCAATTTTCATTATTGTACAAGATAAAGTAATGAAGGAAAAAAATGTTGAATATTTCCAAAACTTTTACTGCTGTAAGCTGTACCTACCCCCTCTAAAGCGAAATTTAGAGATTTCACTTATCCTTGGGATACCAGAATTTTTGTGATTTCCTGAAAAATATCCCATTTGTGTCCTATTCAAAGTAGTTATAGAAACATTAACGGAGAGAAAATTATTTTTATTTAGTGTTTAAAATATAAAGATTTTTATGAAATGTGAAAATTTTGTCATAACATTATGAAATACGTAGGCCTATATTATGAAGTTTTTGTAGCATTAATTGCATTCTACATATCGTGAATAGTGAAACTTCTTGTTCCCATCCCGCTAGCGGAATGTTTTAGAGCTTTAGATTCTGAAGTTTCATAATTTGCCTGTCACTATTTAGACTATTACTTATTACACTGTGTATATTTTTAAATTTTCATTTTCCATTTCATTTATTTTATTCCACAGATCTTATATTAGGATTGAAGTTTTAAGATGTGGAACAAGTTAAGAGTTATATACATTTTTGGCAAGATGAAGTGATTGATTTATCGTCCAAGCTCTGCGACTGGCGGAATTTGGAACTTTTCTGCTGGTAACTCGGCACTGAGTTTCTGCATCGGCATGACAGTTGGTGTGAACGTACTCCAGTGAGAGTGTCTGAAGCCCTAATCACAGCGCTATAAGGTGTTTTGCCAGGGCCGGTTTAACCGCTAGACAAACAAACGGTCGCAAAGAGCGGTAAAAACTGAATGGATAAAATGAAGTTACATCGTAAAAGAAGCAATAAAACTTGCAGTTACGGAAACCGCACAGCGAGCTATGAGGTTCGACTCCACCCTTGATGAGATGCAGGCAGTGTTACCACACTTACAGCTCTCAATTCCACACTTCTACACACGCGAAAACCAAATCGTGGACAGAAACTATACTGAAAATAAACATATAATAAATAAGTATCTATTTTTATTGTATTCCCTGTCAGGTTTCTTTACTGTAATAAATAAGTCCACCTTTAGTACACCAACGAAATTAATACGGGTGTACCAACATACAAAGATATTGAAGTGTAAGTTATAATTAGTGTTGTGGGATTTAATCGATTAATGTAATTGATTAATCGATCAATTTCTGTTGTAAGATTAATCGATCAAAAATATTTATTCGAATAATCGAGGTGATTAAAATTAATCGGTTGTAGTTGATATTAATTATTATTTGTTAATACAAACTCATACTAAAAATTCCGACAATATTTCTCTCTCGGAAAATGCTTACTTAAAAAGCACAATAGTACTGTTATTTTCTAACTGTAAACCAGGTAACGTAGGGAAAATCTTGCACAAACACTTCAGAAAGAGATGGAGATATGAGGACAGTGACCTAGTCTACCTCTATTGAAAGTTGAAACACAATGCGAAACTCTTATTAAGTTTTATGGTTTTCCAAAAAAACTTCCACCTTGTTGTCAGCTCATCTTCTTAGCATATGAAATACATACTTTTCTGGAATTCGTACCCCTCATCCCTTATAAAATAGCCATGTCTACACTGTGTGCAAGTGAGTGCGTAACTACCTTCTTCTCTTTCCAAAATCTGGTAATTCGATTACAATAGGGGCCAGTCTTCTGTTTCGCCTGCAGTTGCACTTTCTGTACTAAGTTTGTATATGAAGATTATGAGTTTAGTTTGGTAAAGAAAAAAAATCAGTTTTCTGTGGTTTGTGAAAAGTGTAAACTCCATTATGTCATATGAGAATTTGAGAGGTAAACTCGGTGAAACGTTTGGATTTAAATTGAACGATCGTGGAGAAGTCATTGACAAAAATTTTTTTTTTTTTTTTCGTGTTTAGTGATGCAAGAAACATTGTTACTAAACGTAGAGCGGCACTTAATTCACATGTTTAAAATCATGGATGAAGCAGTATTAACTAGGTGAGTCTTCATGCTTTTTGTTATTTATTTTGTCTAAAAAATTCCCCGAGAAATTGATACAATAAATTATAAGCTTTATAATAAATATGTTAATAAGTAATTAAAATAGTTGTTTTGTAATATAACGATACAATATATACAGCTATGCAACATTGAATACTTATGCTTATCGCCGAATACAAGTTAAATTAAAACTCGATTAATCTATTAAATATTTTGATCGATCAACAGCACTAGTTATAATAACACTGAGAGAAACGAAAAGGGAGAATATTTTCCGGTGTTAATTGTCATTATCATAAATATAAACAGTTGTTTAATGTATTTTTAAAAATCATAATTTCAGGTCTCATGGAATAAACAGTTTTCTCCTAAAGTGTCAAGCCGGTGTCCACTCAGCATCGTGAGGAATTTGGAGACCTACATTGAACAACATCATCCGGTTTCGTGCGCCAGCTAATAAAGTTGGGTTTAAGCCACAGTCGCATTTGTCGCATTTTGCTACTCGACTTATAAAAATGCAATGAACTCAGAATGTAAATGTACAAAAATACGACAACCACACTGAACTTCAGAAACGAAGATGGTAAGGTTAATGGAGAAAATGAAATCAGAGAATGTGTTTGAACTAATCTGAATTTAAATGAAATGCTAACGGCATGGGCAATGTTCAAAAAGGTATTGAGCAATGGATGTTCAAGAATTGATTTCAAAGAGTTGGTGCAATTCATGTAAGTTAAGTGAACAATTTCTTCTAATTGATTTATATAATTCCATCGCATACTGTAAACTGTGAGCGAGGATTTAATTGCATGAATCTTGTAAAAACTGGAATTAGAAACGGCCTTTCAGTAAAAAGAGTTAGTACTCTGCTAACAGTAAATCTTGAAGGGCCTACTCGTAAAGAATTTCAATGTTAAGAATGCCCATAAAATAACGTATTTTAATGTGATGTAAATTCAGCAGTAATTGATTCTAAACACACCTACGTATAATTATTTACTTCCGTACTGTAAGTTGTATCTAGAGTGTGATAAGATGGATTGAAAGTAATAAAACTCCAAGAAACAAATTACACAACTTTCTGTTTCTGCCTACTTTATTAATTTTATCTTTCTGCACAATTATTTATAACTAGCCGTACCCGTACGCTCCGCTGCACCTTTTAGAAATAAATATAAAGTAATTACATAATTAAAATAGGGTGTTTGATCCAGGGAACATTCGTGTTTGATAGAAGGATAAATCGTTTAATATGTTACTTAATTTAAATTGTATTTAAATAATTAAAATGCGGTCATTTTGGTCCAGAGAGCACTCAGAAGTTACTGTAATAACATTATAGCATTATGTCCATCTAGAGATACTACACTTTCCAATGGTGAAATAATGATTAATTATACAAATCGGTTAAGTTAGCTTTCGATATTACTTCATACAAACACAGAAACATTCTCCGTAGGCTATGTTTCATAGCTTTCGATTGTTGTTGTCCAAGGCCCCTTATAGACGTAGTCATTTGTTTTGATTTCATTACACCGCCATAGATGGCATTGTATTTTAACTTTAAAACTCATTTATCTCATTAAATATCAGTCCTATCAAAATTTTGCACGGAATAAAACTTATCGGAAATAATTTTTAAAGAAACGTTTGCTATGTAACATATTTCACAAAAATCAATATTAAGCGAGATATTTCGATTTATTTAATTCAGACCCCCTTATAACCCCCCTTTTAAATAATGTATTTTGAATGTCATATAGCCTAAAATCTAAGCTACAGCGAATTTAATGTATATTCCAATTTTCATATAAATCGGTTCAGCCATTATCGAGTGAAAAGGTAACAAACATCGAGACAGACAGACAGACATACAAACAAAAATTAAAAAAAAAAAAAGCGGTTTTCGGTTTCAGGGTGGTTAATTATATAAGTTAGGACCAATTATTTTTGGAAAATCGAAAATTACCAGAAACATTTCGGCTACAAATTTATTATTAGTATAGCTATTGTACAAGCATTTCGCAATTTACACAAATATAATTTTTCATTTGTGTATTTTTGCGACAATTATTTATTTTCTAGCTTAAACCCCGTAATAAAAACTGACCTCATGTTTCCCCTGCACTACTAGTCGACCTTGATCCTACATGGGCTTTCGCATTGCAGATAGAGACATAAATCACGTAACACCATCCCTCGAAATGTTGTCCTGGCTCCGTCTAGAAGATCGTAGGAAAATCCACTGTCTTTCCCTTCCCTTTCACATACTGCATTTCTCCACTCCTGTCTATCTTGCGCCTCGTTTTCAAAATTTATCCACCCATCATAACCTAGACACGCGATCACAACACTCCTCAATATTATCCATTCTCTCCCACCGAACACCCTCATATTCATCTTCTTTCACTGTGGCTGTTCCTCGACTTTGGGATTCCCTACCGAGTAATGTCAGGGACTGTCAGACATCAAACCAATTTAAGAATAGCCTAACGAGATATTTGTCTAACAATTCTTGTTAACAATAATAGCTGTTTCAGGTTTCTCAATGTTTAATGGTTATATATATCACAGATAAATATCTAAATTATCTCATTATTATTATTATTATAAATTAAACGCAGAATAAATATGGGAAATGCGTGTTATTATTCGGTTGAGAAGCTCTTATCATCCAGTCTGCTCTCCAAAAATCTGAAAGTTAGAATTTATAAAACAGTTATATTACCGGTTCTTCTATATGGCTGTGAAACTTGGACTCTCACTCTGAGAGAGGAACATAGGTTAAGGGTAGTTGAGAATAAGGTGCTTAGGAAAATATTTGGGGCTAAGCGGGATGAAGTTACAGGAGAATGGAGAAAGTTACACAACACAGAACTGCACACATTGTATTCTTCACCTGACATAATTAGGAACTTGAAATCCAGACGTTTGAGATGGGCAGGGCATGTAGCACGTATGGGCGAATCCAGAAATGCATATAGAGTGTTAGTTGGGAGACCGGAGGGAAAAAGACCTTTAGGGAGGCCGAGACGTAGATGGGAGGATAATATTAAAATGGATTTGAGGGAGGTGGGATATGATGATAGAGACTGGCTTAATCTTGCACAGGATAGGGACCGATGGCGGGCTTATGTGAGGGCGGCAATGAACCTTCGGGTTCCTTAAAAGCCATTTGTAAGTAAGTAAGTAAGTATTATTATTATTATTATTATTATTATTATTATTATTATTATTATTATTATTATTATAACTATTTCTTACCAATGTTTATTATTGTCACACTAACATTAGTTATTCAGTTTTCATTATTTACTTTCATGTTGTTTTATGATCTAGATATTAATGTAATAACTATGTAAGCAAATGTATTTAATTAGAATTAGAGTCTGGCTGGGCGGAAGAGAAGGCCTACTGGCCTTAGCTCTGCCAGATTAAATAAATAAATAAATAAATATAATAGTCCATCTGTGACTAAGTAACAAAAACCTCAATTTGACACAACTAAAAAATCCGGCTAGGCTGTATCGGAGAGACAGCCGCAAGTTTCATGCGCGAATACTTTGCTGTTAGAATTATTTAAGGACTGTACTGCGACTGTCGGGTAAATGTTTATCCGATAGATAGTATATTTATCCGGAAGTTGGGTTGTAAACGCGTACTACTATTTTCGTTTATTGATGTTAAGGTAAATATAATCAGTGACAACATCTTTTCTTCCCAGATATCCTGAAAACCCGATACCGTACATATTCGATATGCTGGGAATCTTGGGAGTAGCCATCTTAGTGTATATGCATTGGGTATATACATGTCGGTTGCTATAATAACCATCGTGCTCTATCGTTTGCGACCCGTTAGTTATACACCCACCGCTTCCATTTGTGCTGCACATGCCTGAACATTGAATTTTCTCTCCTCACTAAAGTACACTCGCGATTTTTTCCAGTTTAAGTTGTCGACTACCGATTTTTGCTTATTTGAGATGTAGCCTGGTTCGTTACGAATCGCTTGACGCCACTGCGAACGTTCTATCGCTCCAGTCTCGAATTAACTGCCTCGGCTTCAGCGCGATATGTCAATTCATGCCTCAACTTCTCCCCTCTCGCGTATCGCTATATAGATGACGACACCCATTCCAATTCAAGGTCACGTAGGATACATTGATTCTTCGTTTGTCGATCGCCGTTTACTTCATTCGAGTATGTCGTGTAGTTTAGAAATTATATGCACGGCAAATCTCGCCTGAAAATGTGTCGGTTTACTTTCTGAGATGGCATCATAATACTGGACCGAACTTATACAGAACGTATTCACGTCAAAAAGAAAGTGTATTATGTTGTCAATTGTTTATTTTAAAAAATGTCAGTATTACTTCCTAACATGCTTAACATTACGACAGTAGCCTACTCGAATTTCTTCATGAAATTTCGGCTATTGCATGGGACCGGTGTCCACCCAGCATTATGCTGAATTTGGGGAGTTGTGAAATACGGTTTCGGAAACCAAGTATAATCGCTGGGAGGATCATCATGCTGATCACACAATACTTCCGTTCTGATTGGATGATCGGTCACCTCTGTTGAGTCATGTGGACTGGTCGGCCTTGGATCTTCATGGCATGTTTGCGCCAAGGATCGGATCGAATATCCAGTTATTGATTTTAGGTTGTCGCTTGTACACTGCACTTCTTGTGTTAACTCCAGGAATTGCACACGCCTATATGATTTTTCTCAAATGTTTGTTAAAAATATTGTTTCTTTGTTCTTAGTTAAATATATTCCAAAAATATTAAAGTTCATTGATAGGCCTACAATATAAGGCAGTGACATTTGATATTTTAATATTGTTTATTAAATAGGGCCTACTTTCATTCCCAATAAAGCATATTCTGTATGTTTAATAACGTTCACTTTACTTACTTCCTTACAAATCGCTTTTAAGGAACCCGCAGGCTCATTGCCGCCCTCACATAAGCCCGCCATCGGTCCCTATCCTGTGCAAGATTAATCCAGTCTCTATCATCATATCCCACCTCCCTCAAATCCATTTTAATATTATCCTCCCATCTACTTCTCGGCCTTCCCACAGGTCTTTTTCCCTCCGGTCTCCCAACTAACACTCTATATACATTTCTGGATTCGCCCATGCGTGCTACATGCCCTGCCCATCTCAAACGCCTAGGATTGGAGGGCCGAATCATATAATTAGTAGAAATTGATGAATGCTAGATTGGAAGTAGGAAATTTGAGGCTGGTCGTGTTGTGGAGGGTTCTTGAGCAGGGGCGGCTTTCGAAGAGGGGCTGCGGAGCTGCAGCACCCCCAAACATTTGTGACTCTTATCTCGTTTTATGTTGTGAAATACAGTCTCTATTTAGCGGCTCGAATTTTTTTAAATGTCGCTCGCATTGACATGCACGCAATCATTAGTGAAGTCGCTTTCTCCCCTGGTACTGCCAGAGCGAAGCCGGAGACAAGGACTATGGGTGAAGCCACTTCCTCCTCTGGAGCTGCCAGTCTCGTCTCGGATGCTTTGCGCGTTAGTTTTACCCCTCCCCTGCTGCCCCTGGCCATGAATCCAGAGTTTCCAGGAGCTGCAACATTTCCAGCAGCTTGTCAGTAGCGTGCAGTTTTAAATACATTTTATTTAATTTTGTGAGTATAACAAGTGCAACGATGTTTAATTCTGTACAATATTTACAGTCTATTCAGTTCAGTACCTTATCAATTCAGGAGAAATGTGAAACTAAGTGCTCATCAATTGAATCTCATAATGGAAAGAGACGCTAAACAAAATACAAAGGCTCGGATATTTTTTGCTGATTTATCCAGTATCCCTGCTTTCTTCTCTCGATCTCCACACAGTTTGCATTAGATTAATGTGTTTCAAAGACAATTCCATCAGCTGGAACAACAAGATGGAGTTTTAAAATAAGAACAGTAAACGTTGTTCATGAGAAGAAGGAGCCATTGCTAGAATGTTTTCAAACCATAATGGAATCTGAAACATCTAACAACATCACAATAAATGAGGCAAGCGCCCTGGTGCGTACTCTTGAAGATCCTGAATTCAATTTCCAGCTCAGTTTTTTTCATTTATTGATGTATCATGTAGATATATTATACAACCAACTACAACATCGCCAGTTAGATATTTCTAAGGTACAAATCTGCATATAAAAAATTAAATTATGGTTTATTTAACGACACTCGCAACTGCAGGGGTTATATCAGTGTCGCCGGTGTGCCGGAATTTTGTCTCGCAGGATTCTTTTAAATGCCAGTAAATCTACTGACATGAGCCTGTCTCATTTAAGCACACTTAAATGCCTTCGACCTGGGCCGGGATCGAACCCGCAACCGACTATGCTACCGAGGCCAACTCTGCATATCAAGCTTTGTTAATGCCATACAGACAATATAGAATAGTGCACAGTTGAGCAGCGAGATCTGTCAAAATGAAAACCCTAAAAAGCATCGTAAGGTCGAAGGGATTCAGACAAGGGTTGCGGCAGCAAAGGAAGTGTGTGGGCTCATTATCACACAAGCTAAGACCCGATTCCAGTTCATAGATCATCTGATATTATCTTCTCTTCTGTGTCAAGAAAAATTTGAATGCTACCCAAAAGCTCGTTTCCTGAAAATGACCTAAATGTATGTGTGAAGCTTTTTCTAATGTTCGATAAAGACAAACTAAAAACGAAACTCACTGTGCTGTATCAGAGACAAGAATTCAGAAATATCAGTGACGCAGTCAAGGTCTTGCAGTTTCTTCTATCTGAGAACTTGCAGGCCTCATTTTCAGAAGTTGTGAAACTACTACGCATAGCTATCACCATACCAATGACAATTTCCGAACCAGAACGTTGCTTTTCGTGTTTGAAAAGAATGAAATCCTGTCTTAGAAATACGATGAGAGAAGAGAGACTGGCCGCATTAGCTATGTTTTCCATTGTAAAGACTATGTTAAACGACATATAGGATTTTAATAAGAAGATGATTCAAAAGTTTGCAATCTACTAGACAAGGCGCATGGAACTAATCTTAAAATAAGGTAAGTTGCATGGTTTATTTTTGTATGCAGCCCCCCTGAATTCAATACCCACGAGCCGCCACTGATGTACATACAAAAGCTTATGTCTTTTATAATCGCGAAGTGTTTCTGGACAAGAGAATTTGATGTAATATTAGTGTAGGCTACTTAATATAACCGACTGTAACAACTGCACCAGCTAATATTAGTTCTCACTTCAAACAGAAGATGGCAGAGTAGTCTGTAGTCTGCCAGAGTCCGTGGATACACCAGAGTAGCGCAATCACCGAGTCGGCCGCCATTGTTAGTCCTTTTCAACTCGCTAGGGATAGGAATATTTAAAGTAATACTCTGATATATTTAATTTGAAGGGCAAAAATGTCTAAAGGATCTTCTTACATTATAAAACATTATTGTCAGTCAACATACTAATGTAAAAAACTTCATTTAATAATTATAATAGCATAAATATACATTTAAGTGTTCAATACACTCCTTCATAAACGTCACAGTTATAGGTATTACAGCAACAAGAATTTAATAAATTACAAGTAACAAATTAAAATAACAATGTTTAAAATAAAATAACAATAAATCTAAACATTTGCAACTACATTCCTCGTGCGAACTCTCCGGCTTCCGCATATAACGGGACATTATACTGAAATTTCGCGAAGTTCATTAGTATTAAGAGTTCACAACAGTGAAATCCATAACTACCATACTTACGAAGCTAGATTCATCAAACTTTTATCACTGATATATCTGCTTAATAGTGACAAATGTAGAAAATTGCATCCGCCTATGATACGTGGTTTGCATTTTATTAATTATTTTATTAAAATATTGAACTGCTTTATATAAAAAGGCGCTTGCACTTGACATTATTCTTAAGTGATTTTCACTTACATGGATCCTTACATACATGGAATCAAAGCTTACTATAGGGTTTGCTGTAAAATTAATCAGTTAATTACTAGAATTTTTTATTATAAAAAATAAAAAATTAATAGCCATAAAATTTCCTAGTAATTTACCCATTCGCTGTACAGAAAATTCCAGTAGTAATGTTTGTTCCAATGTATATACAGAATCATATAAGTGAATATAAATTAAAAATAATGTAAATTGTGACGCAAGGAACTTTTTGTATAAAGCAATACAATATTATTCTATTATTAATAAAATGCAAACCACTTACTATAGAGAGACGAAATTTTGTACATGTGTTATTACTAACCAGATATACTACTGATAAACATTTTGTGAATTTAGCTTAAAAAATATGGAAGTTAGTAATTTCAGTATAACGTCCCCAAGGATACACTGACGTGAGGTTTTGTCATTTTTGGTCAAAAAATCGTTTCTTTGTTTTTACCTTTAAAATTCATTTTTGGTCTAAAGATGCCCTCTACCAGTTTTCATGACCATACGACCGGTCTATCAGCTATTTAGGGTCACATTTTTTAAAGGCTGCGGGCTCAGACGGTTAATTTAAAAGCTCCATCCACGCCCTCCACTCTGAATTCTGCGACCATTTTGGAAATTACGCTCTATTTCATACATTATTTATTATATTAGATTTCCGATTGAGCCAGTGTAGCTTCTCGACTTCTCGAAATATTTCTTCATAGAATCCAACAGGTGTTAGGCCTACTTCAAAGGCTACTTTCCTTAAAAAACATTCAGTTACAAAGGAGAGCACAACTCTTGTCTAAAGAAAAATTCCGCTTGTTGCTAGTAGCCATAACAACATGTTTTCCATGCTTGGTTTTTGTTTGTGACACAAGAAATATTTGCAAGTTTCTAACAGTTTTATTGTCAGTGTTATAATAGTATCTACAGTCTATAGTGATTTGTAAATAATATTTATCTATTATAGTGTTTTCATAAGTTTACATAGTTTTTTTAGTCACCTTTATTTACTAGTTAGGTTAGGTGTGCACAGAGTGGTAGTGTATATAAGGGTAAGTTCTGTATATAATATGCTAGGTATGTTTCAAAATGTCTAGAAAATAAAAAAGACAGAGACCTAGTTCATTATTATCATCCATAACTTTGAAGTGAATTTTCTCCACCATAATTGACTAAATTTTGCATTGCTAAAAATGCTACTCTTTCTACAGATTTTGTACTACGCGCATGATTTTTTGTATAGTTTTTTTTTAATTTATTTATTTTATGTCGTTTCAGCTTAGGAAGTCATATCGCGAAAATACATAAACAATTCTTACAGTTTACATAGAGTTTACTGTATTACAATAATCATTAGGATTTTTTAATATGTTCTTAACAAAACTTACTATCAGGATTATACCTAACACTCATATTTTTTGTTGTTGCTGTTGTTTAGTGAAATGTCCGAAGACATGTTTGAATCTCATAAGTACCACCAATAAGGCATCACTCATGAGACAACTAGGCCAGGAGATAATGGAGTAGGGTGGTCAGTTCCTTTCTCCCTCCAATGCATACTTCGCCGATTAGCTACATATTCCACTAATCAGACTTCAGATGCATATAAACAATTTTTCTTCCTCTGACACATATCTTCAAGTGAGATGTACTGCCTGATAATATATATGCATATCAGCCAGAATTTCAAAAAAAGGTATTTTTAATATTATTTTTTTACGCTCGAGTTGGATTTTTTTCTGTTTTTACACATTTAGTGCATTAAATATTTTTAATTATTTTTTTTAGTAAGATAAAAGGAAAATTGTATAGTAAGTTTTGTTTCTAAAGGTCTGACAAGTATGTAGACAAAAATTCAGGCCATAATAGTAGCAATTTTTGAAAACCTAAATTTATACAATTTAAAATTACAAATTAAAAGTACAAAATTTCAGAGATCTATCTAGAATAGTTTAGAAAATTGAAATTTCACATCAATCTAACCTTAATAGGGTTTCTAGTTTCTACGGTATCTTCATTTTCCAATCGAGCCAAACAATACAATCTTGTCTCAAGAATGAATTCAGAACTTCACAAATATAATGTCATTCTTGCAAATAGCAAATAGGATTAAATTCAGAAATGCTTGATTTCAAAGGGAGAAAATGGTAAAAATTTGACACTGATCCTAATTGGTACGTGATTTTCATTTGTTTTATGTAGAAATATCATTGCTGAAACAACTTAAATTCTAGATTACTTTTATAAAAATATTTTGAGGCCCAATTTTTGTAAAAATAAATATCAAAATACAGTCATTCATTAATCTCACAATGTATGCTCGCTTAGGTAGCGGATCGTTCCTTTTTATATTTATAGTCACTTCTTTCTTTTTCCTTATTTCTTTCACCTTATCACAGAGAAAACAAATGTGCGCTTTTTTCAGTTCTCTGTGAACAGTTCTGAACACAGCAGCTTTGCATTTTTTCGCACTTAAATTACATTCTTTCCCTATGCAACTGTGTACTGCATAGCGCGCGCTGGACTAACAATGGCGGATTTGTCGGCATTTGCCGGCTCAAACGATTGCGGTACTCTGGATATCCACGGACTCTGTAGTCTGCTACGATATAGAGTCCCTATCAACGATATCAACGAGCTAGCTCTAAAAGTTAGAATTTATAAAACAGTTATATTACCGGTTGTTCTGTATGGCTGTGAAACTTGGACTCTCACTTTGAGAGAGGAACAGAGATTAAGGGTGTTTGAGAATAAGGTTCTTAGGAAAATATTTGGGGCTAAGAGGGATGCGGTTACAGGAAAATGGAGAGAGTTACACAACACAGAGCTGCACGCATTGTATTCTTCATCAGACATAATTAGGAACATTAAATCCAGACGTTTGAGATGGGCAAGGCATGTATCACGTATGGGCGAATCGAGAAATGCATATAGAGTGTTAGTTGGGAGGCCGGAGGAAAAAAGACCTTTGGGGAGGCCGAGACGTAGATGGGAAGATAATATTAAAATGGATTTGAGAGAGGTAGGATATGATGGCAGAGACTGGATTAATCTTGCTCAGGTTAGGGACCAATGGCGGGCTTATGTGAGGGCGACAATGATCCTTCGGGTTCCTTAAAAGCCAGTAAGTAAGTAAGTATATTTAATCTTCAGATCACAATTCATAGATGGTTCTTAATTTGTTGTTTTTTTTTTTAATTACAAGACAGAAGCAACTCAACGTTCGCTGTTATGTTCTTTCGTTTTAATAGTCTATAAGTTGAGTAATTAAAAAAAATACATCTTTGTATTAATTTGATGATTAAATACGATATGTCAAGTAAGAAGTGACTATTAACCCAACCAATCAGAATTGAATTAGTCTTATGTTTCAACTCTCAGTATCATGGATTCTACTAGTAGGTATGATAGAAATTGTATTTTCTATCCGTATCTGATTTAAAGACATTCTTAAGTTTTAAATTTTTACAAGAGTAAAATTAGTAAAATAATAAAGATTGTTGTGAATTGGAGAATTAGAGACGTTACTGAACTCAGTATTTCTATTCTAAATTAGCATAACAGTATATAGTATTATTACATTAACTAGCCGTACCCGTGCGCTCCACTGCACCCGTTAGAAATAAATATAAATTAATTACATAATTAAAATAGGACATTTGATCCAGGGAACATTCTTGTTTGATAGAAGGATAAATCGTTTAATATGTTACTTAATTTAAATTGTATTTAAATAATTAAAATGCGACCATTTTGGTCCAGAGACCACTCATTTGGTGCAATGACAATTCCTTTAACATGTTTCTTAATTTTTATTACATGCAACCATAGTTTAATGAAGATTGACATAATTTAGATTTAATGTGTATATTTTATACAGACAGACATACAAACAAAAATATAAAAAAAGTGATTTTCGGTTTCAGGGTGGTTAATTATATATGTTAGGACCAATTATTTTTGGAAAATCGAAAATTACCAGAAAAATTTCGGCTACAGATTTATTAGTATAGATAGATTATAAACAACATATCATCCGTATATTGATCCGATTGTTGTCCAAGGACTCCAAGGCCGCCTTAAATAAATGCAGAGTCATTTGTTTATCTTTATTACTCGTATTTTATTTAGACCTGGTCATGATATAAAAATCCTTGTTATTTTAGAACAGATATCTCGCCATATGGTAATGTAGAATTCCTGCACGGAAATATATACTTCGGTACATCATAGTAATATCAGTCCTATCAAAATTTTGCATAGAATAAAACTTATCGGAAATCATTTTTAAAGAAACTTTTGTTATGTAATATTTTTCATAAAAATCAATAATAAGCGAGATATTTCGATTTATGTAATTTAGGCCCCCTTATAACCCCCCTTTTAAATACAGTATTTTGAATGACATATAGCCTATAATCTAAGTTACAACGAAATTAATTTATATTCCAATTTTCATATAAATCGATTCAGCCATTATCGCGTGAAAAAGGTAACAAACATCCAGACAGACAGACATACAAACAAAAATTTCAAAAAAGCGATTTTCGGTTCTCAGGGTGATTAATTATATATGTTAACACCAATTATTTTTGGAAAATCGAAAATTGCCAGAAAAATTTTGGCTACAGATTTATTAGTAGTATAGATAAGCAGTATATTTCTTTAATTGCAATACCTTTATACTCGTACTATACTATGATAGACCTACTTAAGGGAAGAGGCATGAGGTGTAACTGCTCTCACATGTAGGCTGCTTGGGTGGGCCAATTATGCTACCAGAGATGTGCATGCCCTAAGGCACTCCAGCCCTACAGATACCCCTACGGGCCACCCCGAACTCTCCTTCAGCCAGCAGAATCCCTTTACTTCTTCATGTAGGCATCACAGCGATCCCTCAACTTCTGTCTTACGAGGTATCATAAACTCAGGGGAGAACTCACGGTGCATAGCACTACCACCAGCAACTAATGACCACTTACCGCGGGGTCCAAGTTCAGTGGCAGCTCGCAGCCGATTTTGCATCGGTCGTAAGCCCGAAATGGGGGAAAAATGGAGATGATGATGAAAGAGGGGAAGTGTAAATGAAATGGAGAATGTTGATGGAATGATAGAGAGATCGAACCTCCAATGACTGACGGGCTCGATGTTCGATATTTTGTCCGTCCTTCATAGCATTGTACTCAGTTCTAGACAGCTTAACGTGACGGTCAATGCTCACCATAACACGATCAGCATTTGGTGCCAGATTTTGCTCAGAAAATTCTCACAACTGTGCGATGCTCGACAAGGGTACACTTGTGTAGAGGTGCATCCATCTTGCAGCTGCTGCTTCTTTGTTTCTCTTGTGTCGCTTCTGCGCAGATCGATCATCTTGAAACCTGGATAACACTACCATGTAGCATTCCTTCAGGCGCCGCATAAAAAAAAGAAGTAGGTCGCTATTTCAATTTGTAACTTGTATAGTATAACGGCATGTGAAATAAACGAATTTCTGAGAAATACAATCACATGCACAACAATGGAGAAGATAGCAAGGGAAACAGAACTAGGGTCGAGTAGTAATGACGCATTGATAAGAATACGGAAGCCAGTGCAAAGGGGGAAAGAGACTCCTGATAAATGCTTCCGTGCGTTTCTTAATATTATGTGCACAGAAAATTGGAATATGCACTCGCTCGGCAGTGATATTAGAGTTGTGAGAAATAACTTATACTAGTACGCCTAACTCCCGAAAGTGGATCACAGTTGATCATGACAGGGTACAATTTTCCACATGAAGGAAAATCATTAATTGTACAACTATATTATTTCGAAATGACATACTTAAAATTAAGATTTCTGGAAAGAGTTAAGCATAAGAGAACTTCTTTTATTAACTGTAAGCGTTTAGCATATCGATGGTGTTGAACAGCAACCTCGTATGTCAAAATACTCGATTTTACAGAAGAGTGAAAAAAATATATGGGCTATTCCATATGAAATCGATCAGTAAAAAACCTCACATTTTTTTAATACTCTAATTTTTTTCCCTATTTATGCAAGGTGCTGAGGAGAGTGCATTTTCAAAAATATACTATCGAAAGTCAAACGGTTTTCGTACTATTGAGCGACAAATTTAGCGTATTTTATAAAAACAAGCCTCTTTCAGCGCTCAGAACTCTGGAACTGTTTACTGCAGAACATTGAACGGGAGCTCATTTTGAAGCTGACATTTGGTAGATTATGTTAAGAAGTAATCCTTAGCTTTATTGTATACAGAGAGACAGATAATCTGATTTTAGTTACTTTTAGGCTTTTTGGCCATTTGTAAAAATGTAAAAAATATTGAGAAAAAACCTTGCATTATTAAGAGGGATTCGGCATTGTTTGCTTAGTGGCTCGGCAATAAGTTTCGAGAGTATTAAATAAATTATATTCACACGCCTGGACTTGAACGGCGCAGTATAAACGAACTGGCCGAGAGATGAAGATAAGCGAGCATTGGGCGTCATTTTACTCCTGTGTTTATGAAAACTTGTGATAAAGCTAGTCCAGCTATGCGCTATTAGACGAAACAACACGTGTTTATGTCTTCTGGCCTTGCTTGCCTAGGCTAGCTCCCGCCTCACAGTCAGCTGGTTAGTTCACGCCCGTACTATTTATTTTGTTTATTTGATATTTTCAATACTTCCTTAACTTATCAACGGTGCACCAGTAAAAAATATTTGTTTATTTGTACTTTCAATGCGGAATCTAATCATATATTTTAAAAATATTTTTTCTTGGGCAAAGGGGTTTTAATGAAGAAATATCTAAATTTCTCCATTTCCATAAAAAGTAAGAAAAACTGTTTATATGTCAATATAAACTTTAACTTCTCAGCATCAAAATAAACCATGATTTTGATCACTGGGTGAAAGGGTTGCGGAGCCACAACAATTTAAAGTTGCTAATTTTATGAAAATACGATAAATTTAAATATTTTTAATTTAAACACTATGAAGTTCTGATGCCTCAAACTTTGCACAAAGCGTTGTATCACAGTTGTCAACGAACAGAAAAAGTTTCATTGTATTTAAAAATTTCAAGGTCAATTTTCTCTATATTTCGGTCGATTTGAGATTGAATAGCCCATATATATCTTGATTACGAACAAATATTATCTGATATAAGAGGGTACCTACTTAAATATCTTGTTGTAACGTTTGTATGCGTGCCTGGGTGATATCAAGCTCCGCAACAAAAATTTAAACCAAGCTCCGCAACAAAAGAACCCCCTGCCAACCTTCCATCAAAGTGCGCAACTATCTCCCCTCATCAGTTACCCCCACTCTTTCACATCAATACTCAGCAAATTCCCTTCACACTTCAGAGTAAACAAATTAGTAATGTCACTATTGTGTACTCTGTTCCAGGATTAGGACCAGCAGCATATATACCTTTATGTCGATCAATGCTGGCGGTTTAAAAATTATACGAAGAAAGAGTAATGGAACGGAGAAAAATTCTCTCCTGCGCCGGGATTTGAACCCGGGTTTTCAGCTCTACGTGCTGACGCTTTATCCACTAAGCCACACCGGATTCCACCCCGGCGTCGGAAGAATCGTCTCAGTTTTAAGTTCCAACTCTTGGGTTCCCTCTAGTGGCCGCCCTCTGCACTACGTCATAGATATCTATGAACCTAGGACCGAAGTCCACACTTGTGCTGAGGTGCACTCGTAATGAGTGATTAGTTGGGCAGGATCCGACGGAATAAGCGCCATCTTAAATCACGAAGTGATTTACGCATATCATATATATTATTATAATATACCGAAGTACATATGATATTTCCATGCAGATATTCTGCGTCATCATACGAAGAAAGAGTAATGGAACGGAGAAAAATTCTCTCCGGCGCCGGGATTTGAACCCGGGTTTTCAGCTCTACGTGCTGACGCTTTATCCACTAAGCCACACCGGATTCCACCCCGGCGCCGGAGAGAATTTTTCTCCGTTCCATTACTCTTTCTTCGTATGATGACGCAGAATATCTGCATGGAAATATCATATGTACTTCGGTACATTATAATAATATATATGGTTTAAAAATTGCTTACTGCTGATGTTGAAAACAATCACGACAAAATCCATCTTAGGCCTATGAAAATTTCCTTCCTTACTTTTTGTAATGGTATGAAGCACGCTGTAAGTACTGTAGTTTTGTTATGTGTTTATTATGGTAGAGCTGTTGTAATTCATGTTTTCTCTTTCTATATCTAAGGTTAAAATTTTGTTTGGAAGTAGTATCATTTTTCATTTTAACACAAACATCTACCTGTACAGCTGGAAGAGCTTGAATAAATACAAATTTATTCGGATGTGGACTAAAAATGCTTCTTAATAATTATGTGCATGTCCACAATGAGGGAGGAAATGCTACATTATGTCAATATAATTCTAAACTAAGTTATCTGAGGAAGATTCAGCTTCACGGGTTTGTACGGGCATAAGATCATCAACAAAAGCATCTTGCACTTCTGAAGAGTCTAATAGTGCTAACCCGAACACCCATGTCAACCATCTACCACACTGAGAATTCTTATTATGGTAATTGCAGAAAATGTTTTGCACTGTAATTAAATGTGTCATCCACTAAAATTGTTGATTTTTGTACTAAATACCTAAGAATAGTTACTGCATCTCCATTTCTGTTCTTCTTTGCTCTTGTAATAAGCCCTGTACTTTTATCCATCAACTACAGTTTAATCATATTGCTTGTAGTTGCTGCAGGCCGAGGTACGTACAAAATAACAGTGCGCCAGCTGTGGAGGAGTGACTGTGCCATAGCTTCGCGCAGAATAATCAGTATACCTTATTTTATTTCAAGGAGTGCAGTTCGGTGGCTCCTTTGAACACCCACTTACAGATTTATGACTTCCTACACAAAGACCTCTGACAATTCCATCCTGTCCCCTCGTCCCAACATTGCACAGTTACCACAATCCTGACAACGCTCGAAATCAGACTAACGTGATTCTTGGAATTCGGAAAAGATGCGACAACTCTGCCTCCACGTGGATTTGAGGGGAGCCTGTCAACGAAGGTTATGATTGGTTACTAACAGGAGAAGACAAGATTTCCGTCACAGTAAGGAAGACATTTATTTATGACAACCAATTAATAGTGAGCAGTAGAAGGTCTGTCGGCGAAGTCCTTTCTATGAAACTGCACTCCATGAAATAAAATAAGGTATACTGCACGCACACACGGAAAATAGTACCTGAGCTTTCACAGTAGGGGAGGGGAAAACAATGGGGGTTGTTGTTGCTGTTGTGACCGCGAAGCATATTTGCGGAGTTTGAATATATCTTTGCGGAGCTTGATAACACCGGTGTAACCATCATGCCTGTGTTTGCAGATGATTCGGAACTGCTTTTTTTTATAGGACTAAAGTGAAATATCATTTTGTTATTTTTTTTCTACATAGGAGGTTGCTGTTCAACATTTTCGATAATATCGATATATTTATTTAATTTTGCAGGTTTTAAAATATTTACAACATTTCCCTATTCCTAGTTAATATTCTCTTTCTTTTCTGCAACCTTCTCTATTACTCTAACCTCCATCTTCTGCTCTTATGCTGCTTAAAACACCATCCATCAATGTAATTTCTTGTTGCCCGTTTCTTCTTCTGTCAGATGGAACTTATTCTAATATTTTCTTTGGAACTCTATCTTCTGTTATTCTTTCCACGTGTCCGTATCATTTTAGTACACATAGATCTAGATGTTTAATTTTGCAGAAATTCACATACAATATATTATATTTATAATATTGTAATCATTTCTAATTGCATTTAGGCAACCTTTCCTAAAAGTAGATATTTTAAAGCTAGACATGCATGTTAAAAATTAACTATTATACGATAGTGTGCGAAAAGTGCTTTTAACACTAGTGTGAAAATTATTTTTAACACTGACTTTCTACTGTTTGCGCCGATTAACATTTTTTTCTACTAGATGCCACCAGTAGCAATTGCAACCGATCAATAACATGGTTTAAACAAGGGCTGGACTATTTTTTAAAATGACTTTTTTTTTGGTTAAGAAACGCACACAAAGGAAATAAATTGCTTCAACAACGATTTCATTGGTAACCACCAGTGGCGTAGCATGAAATTTTGAGCAGGGGAAGCTAATTGAAGTTGTCTTTCATGCAATATGAGAAAACGTATTACAAAAATACAATCTTAAAATAAATAGTAGTTAATGTCAAGTCAGCAGTCGAAGATTGGTTGGAACATCGTAAGTAACACCAATAAGGCATGATCTCAAATGATACGTAGTAAAATATGATTTCACGGTTTACACATATCTATTAACAAATAGACACGTATACGTATAACATTAGCTCATTCCCTGTCATACTTAGAGAAATCACAATATTAGTATGCGTCTGTCTTTTGGTTGTGTCCTTCATTGACAGCAAGGGAGTCGGTCATTTGTTTTTTAAATCACACTTTTGTTCGTAAGTCAGTCTTGATAATACAATTGTCCTAAAAAATCCAAGTAAATTAGTGTCAGGAACTGTTATTTCGCTCATTATTCATTATATCAGCCACAATGCACACCAACACTTCAACTGAACACAACTGATGAAAAGGGATAA